>NC_056737.1:291775888-291833388 GCF_019279795.1 Protopterus annectens
CTCATGTGACCCAGTACAGAACAACTTATGCAATCATAGACTCTGCAATGGAGGAGAAAGAAAAAAGTGAATGTTGGAGACAGCATAACATCAAGTGACAGGCTAGGATCATAGCTAGTGATCCAGATCTGATCAATCCAGATTCAAGGTAGTGGATGATTTAATGCAAGTCACCAGAGAAGAACAAACCAGATACACAAATGTCAAACAAGAAGAAGAGAAATCTGAGATAAATGTGAGAGCGGTCAGAAGGAAAACAGTGTGCAAGTTTTATTTTAGAGAAAGGATACTGAAGGCAAGAAAGAAAGTCTATCTTCTAACAGAGTAATTGGCCATAAATTTACCATTTTCAAACATGGATGAGACTGAAATAATGGCTTAAAGTTTCACTGCTTGCAGCAGTTATATTATAGATTCAAAAATTCAGTTTTTGCATTATGAAAAATTTACCAAGACAGTTACACAATTAGTAAAAAAAAAAAAAATTCCAATGCACAACGTTCAGCAGAGGACAACTTTAATATCTGTTGGTAAACTTTGTCATTTACCATTATAGAATAACTTAGGTACGTTTGTTAAGCCTTATTAGTATATTCACTCTTAGAAGTAGAGGAAGAATTAATAATTCATAGCAGATCTACCAGAAACAGATCCACTAGAATTATCCAAAATTAGACTTCCCGCACAGATACCACTGGAGGCATTGTTTCCAACTGCACATAACACTGCACATTCAGGAAAATTAGTAAAACATGTTCCGCGGGAGTCAACCACCCTCTCCAGCCTATATGATGGACTTCACTCCCCACACCTCCTTTATGAATATAAATAGATAAATACATATTTGCAACATGCCAATGTTAGGAATGAAAAGGAGTTCCACGTCTGGTTGATGGTATGAGCACCCAAATAATTTATTGCCATTTCTAGCTGGAAGGAATTGGGTTCAACACTTTGATAACACCTCCTGAATGAGGAGGATGCAGCCAGACTTGAGGCTGGCAAGGAGAACAGAGTACACAGTAGCTATCATAAACATGTACTTCAATTTAAACGTAAGTCTCAGCCTTATGACTGCAATGAGACTGCTGCCAGAGGACAATGAGGGTAGGGTGACCACAAGTCAAACTACCAGTTCTAAAAGAGTTCCAATGATACCCATTAATATGAGTATACAAGACTGATACAGGGGACAGAGCCAAGGCCATATGAAGAGAACAGTAGAGGCTTCACTGAGGCATATGTCCACGGTATTCAATTTAATGATGCATAGTAGAAAAATTATGATATACTCTGTGACTATGAGATGTTGTGATGGTGATCTGCTACTGGTATCATGCAGCATTTATCTAATTGAGAAAAAATATGGGCAATGCCAATCACAAGGCACCAATAAGGAAAAGCCTCGCCCAGTCCTTGTTCACTTCACCCAGACAGGGAATCAATTTAGCTGAGAGCTACTATTTTTCTACTGAAGTGGAACCAGGAAGATCTCCAAAAGAAAAATTTGATTGGACTTCCAAGATGGCTGCACTTTGACCAACAGCTTAATTTCATCTCACCCAGTGTGAAAAAAAAGAAACTGAGAAATAAGAGCCAGTGATACCGTTAGCTTGAGTAAAATTAATTTACTGGTTAATAAGAGAACTGTCTGGATGCCAGCAAAGAAGAAATTTAGAGAATCTGAAAGAAAATTAACCAGAAAAGGTGACGAGAAAATACTGGCTGGGAAGAATCCTGCAGTTGTTCAGCAAAAAGCAGTTCAAGCTTCAACTCTGGTACAAGAGATGGCCTCCAGTAATTTAGAGGAAAAAATAATATTCTTCTTCTTTCTGCTTTTCCTGGTTAGGAGTCGCCACAGCGGATCACCTGTCTGCTCATGACTGGCAGTGGAGTTTTACAGTGTTGAGTTACCCAGCCCGGTGCAAACCTTCCACAGAAGGCACACACATGCACACACTCACACCTAGGGCCAATTTTATAGTGTCCAATTCACCTACAGCATGTCTTTGGGATGTGGGAGGAAACCGGAGCACCCGGAGGAAACCCATGCGACCACAGGGAGGACATGTAGACTCCGCACAGAAGGCACCCCAGCTGAGGATCGAACTGGAGAACCTCTTGCTGTGAGGTGGCAATGCTAACCGCTGCACCACCGTGGCCGTCCAGAGGAAAAAAATAATCAAATGTTCTCAAAGATGATTAAAATAATTAAACATTGAAGGTGTATATCAACTAAAATAACAAAAGGCTGATAAGATAGAAGTTACATTTTAAGTTTACTAGCTGTTCTCATGAAATGATAAAACTGAAAAAAATCAGAGGTTGAAATGAAGTAAACTAGATGAGTATGAGACTCGTACAGAAGAGTTGTTTCAAAAATGGTAGAGTTAGAAGACAGAGAGTGCAATAAGAAACTGGAAAGAACAGACTGCATTAATTTTATGAAAGCACAAATAAGAAACTGAACTGGTATTCCACAGAAGGGTTTGTTAACTGAATGGACACTGAGTGTATGCTCCAGACCTGGTCATGCGAAAGCAGTCAGGGCCTGTATTAGTAAAGATGCAATCATGCCAGCAGTAACAGTTGATCCTGACAAAACTGTGGAAGAAGAGAAAGATATTAAAAACTGTAAACAGCAGAGTGTTTGTGGAAAATGATTTACTGTGCATCAGGCAGAAAAGAAACAAATATATCACAGCAGTCATGGAATGTCGAGAGGCGGGTGTAAGATTCAAGTTGCTCTATCCAGCTGGCTTGAGAATATTTTTTCGTGGAGAATCAAATATATTTTTGGATACACAACAGGCTAAGGAGGAAATAAAAAAGTTTGCCCAACAAAAACAGAGATATCAAACAGAAAGGGACTCTGCTTCTCATTCTTCTGACAATGAAACTCATAGAAAGACTTTGCCAGTGATACCATTTCCATTGTTCCAGAGGAAAATGCTATTGAGGCAGAAAAAAGCAAAAGATAAATTTGATTTAAAATGTTGTAAGTAACATTTAACAAAAGGGGATTTGTGGATTTCAATTGTTTGATTTGTGTCCTCTCAGAAAACAATAAAATAGGTGAGAGCATTTTAACCTGGCATTTCATAACTTCAAAAGTATTGTCCAAGGGTTAAGCTGTTGATATCTGCACCATCTACTACTTAGCAACTGACATCTTCTTAATGCAACAATTAACATTCCCAAAACAGATGCATCAACCTACCTTCATCTCCACCAGGATTTTGTAGCATTCAGACATTGTCTCAATTGCCAAGGAGTACTGCAGTATCTAGAATGTACTTCTGACCAAATAAGCAATAGGAAGATGCGATTGAAGCCTTTTGCAGCATCAAGACCACCTACTGCCTTCAGTGATAATAGATAACACAGGATTTTCTCTGAACATTCCCAGACATCATTACAGGAATAATTTCTGAGCTCTTAATGGACCTTACGTGCCAAACCTAGAGCACATCAAGACTGGATCAGGCTTTTCTGTTGGGTCTATCTCATTATATTATTACCAAATATCTCTTTTATGAGAGATCTTAATCAGGTCACATAATAAAAAGTTCTGACTCGATTTTGGGATGTTTCAAATAATTATGAGCATCTCAAGTGATATAATTTCTCCATCATCCAAATAATGACACCAAAATAATCTGCATCGTAAAAATCTACTGCCAATCATTAGTGGGCTGGAGTTCTGCTCTGGCGACCCCTAACCGGGAAAAGCTGTAAAAAAAAAAACAAGCCTTTATCTGAAGGTGAGAATCTTTCATTTTTCCAGTTTGTATTATAAATGTGATTCAAGAATTCAGTTTATAACTCTGCAGTACAAGTTTTTTATACCGCTTATTCCCTAAGCACCTTACACCAAACTATCAACAAAAACAATGAAAACTAACAAATAAGAACTGAATAACTATATGCATGTAATGATATACTAAAAAAAAAGAAGTCATGTACTCACCATAATGTTCCATCTGTGTTGTTTATTTTCATTCTTCCTCAACAGTTGGGTTCGGATGTGAGGCAGCCATTATTTTCAGCTCATGGCCACTAATAAACTCTTGAGTTCCTCCCTTACCCATAATGCTCTATCCCCTAACATACCTCAGATCTTGTTTGCTGGCTTATAGCATAAAGGAAAACATTAGCAGAATATTAACAGAAATTTATATTTGGAGCTCAACATAAGGAACAGTGGTTCCCTTATAAGATCTTGTTCTTCCAAAAGTCATTAGCTGAAAGGTAGGGGGTTGGTGGGAGGAGCGTTGAGGAAGAATGAAAATGGACAACACAGATGGAACGTTATGGCACCTTTTATATTTCTAATGCTGCTGCTTTCCTCTGACTGAGCGGAGCACTGGGAATTTTGAATACAGGAGGAGGTGGTAGGAAAAAGGGGATTATATAACCACTAGAAATAATCCTCTGTACCCACATACCTTTCATAATGTCTAGCCAGGCTCTCTGGTGCAGAGATAAATGACCCCTGATTGCTTCCAGAGGTGGACAATGAGGGCTCCTTTCAGCAGTGCTGGTACAGTCTGTCAGAGAAGGAATCTCTGGACCCCCTGGTTCTGTGGGTCTCCTCTGCTGTATGGCTGGTGTCTTCCATTCAAGTTCCCCCCTCTGCCCCTGGGAGAACTATCTCCATGGGTATCTTTTAAAGGACTCTGGGACTTTATGAACCCCATTTTCTGACCTCCTCATTAATTCCTGGAAAAGGTCCTTTGGGTAGTCAAAAAACATACTCCAACTAAAGAGATTTCCATATTGCTTGCACCTGAAGAGTGTGTCCTGAACTTCAGGGCCAAACAAAGATCTTTTGTCAAAAAGAGCATTGATGAAAGAGGACTTGAAAGGCTTTACAAAGTCACACAAGCACATTCTAGCATGCCTCCTACTGGAAATGACTGAACCTGCCACACTTAAGGTGCCTTCAGCCACATGGGAGATATGTCTGATGGATGAGTTAGTGATCGATAGTAGGGTAGACAACTGCGAGGCCACAAAAGACTAATCCTCAGGAGTACTGGTCCCAGAGGGAGAGTTTGAAAGTTCCTTAATTAGATCTCTCTGTAATCTTCTGATGTCTGCCAAATAATTCAGTGTAAAGGTCGCTGAAGCATACACGTGCTTCCCAAATCTGTCCAATGGCTGACTCCTTGTCAGGGGGATGGACAGAAAAACTCTGCTCTGCAAGTTCTGTTTTGGTTGCCGCCACCATGACCATAGCATCTATGGGTACTCCCTTGATCCAAAATTACTTTCTTCCAGGTGGTGCCAAAATCTGGTCTAAACTTTTGGGGACTGGCTCAACTATGTCTGGTTCCTTCCAAGCCTGCCTAGAGATCAAATTAATGAGCTCATCAGTGGGTGGCATCACCTAGGAGGTAGATGGGCCAGATCCAAAGGCCTCCAGGAATACTGATTCCTCTTTAGAAGGGTTATTGTTAGATCAAACACCCCTGCTTAAGGATCTCTAGGATGTCTCCAAATGAGCTGTCTTCAGGTGGAGATCTTGGGGACCCTTCCCTGTCTTCGAAATTGCTATCTTCAGTGACGGATTCCTGAGGTTGGTCCAAGTGCTTCCTCTTGCACTTCTTCTTCCTAGGGACTTCTTCAGTGGGGTGTTCCAGAGAAGTATTGGAATAAATAGTAATGCCCTGCAGAGTAGCCTGGAGACTTTGGGCTGGCTGTCCCTGTGGAGTGGAATGATGGTGCTCAAAGTGCAGACAGATATGAGACTCAGAAGGGAGATCCGAGGGGGGAGAACCATCCATCCTGCTGAAGCAGAGAACACTCTCTCCACCACCACAAAGGCAGAAAGCTCCAGGAAGAAGGAAATCGAAGGAGCTGAGAAGCCTAGCTTCTACCCCATTGGCTCCCCCTGCTCCAAAGGCAACCCACCCGAGGCTGTGGTCAGAGCTGCGCTATCCAGTTCCAAAACTCCAAGGGGAAGAGATGGCTCTGACAACTTCAGAGTCGATTCTAATGCCTCTGATCCAACAGGGAAGCTTCAGCTCAGACAGTCATCCAACTCTGATGCATTCAGAGCTAGCACCCTCAAAGAAGGTCTAGGATCTGAAGATACTACAATCTTCAGATCCGAATGAGATGGACCTGGGAGACTTTGATCCAAGGGCTCCAAGATGACAAGTCAGATTGGAGAAGGAGCTGAGATCAGTGATGTAGTACTAGGTAAGGCTTCCTCACCCAAGGGGTAGGAGCTGGAAGAACTCCCAGCAGAATCTGCGTTGAGAGAAACCTCATCATTCCATCCATGTTAGCCATGGTCAAGCTTCTGGAAGAACAAGATGATGCTACTGAGGGAGACCTGGAGTGCTGGTGGGATTCCAAAAAAAGGAGATGATACTCAAGAGGGTATTGGCTCTATTATGGTGGGAGAGTAATGGGTCCTACGTAATGACTTCTGATCCAAAAGGATAGGATGTGAGGGAGGTGATTTATTTTCCAGAGCTGGCTTTGGGGAAGGAGCAGGCATTGGATGCGATTTCCTAAGCTTTTTCTTAGGAGGTTCCATTATCAGATCCAAAGATGAGGTTGAGGATCCAGATGGAGCCAAATGTTTACCAGAAAGCTCCTTTTGTTTAGGTTTGGGGAGGGGTTGAACCCCAGATAGAGCTTCTAAGGAGGAAGGTAGCAAACCTTTTAAAATCCATTTGTTTTTCCTGTCATTGATAGCTCTAGGATTAAATGACTTGCAAATTTTGCAAAATGTTTGAAGGTGTTCTGGTCCTAGACAAAAATACATAAGTCATGAGAGTCAGAGAGCAGTAACTTATGGCTGCATTTCTGACATTTTTTAAACCCTGTTGGCTTTTCAGCCATTAATAAACAAATCACAGAAAAATATAAAAAACTCTTTTATATATACACAGGGAAAGAAAAAAAGAGATAGCGGTACCAACAATAGTATCAAGAATAAACACTAATTGTATAAAAAGGCAAAGAAGAAAGGTTTATTAATGATAATAATATGAAATACATGAAAGTGTAGGGAAGGGAGGAATAGCAGAAACTACAATAAAAAAAGCTATATTATAAAAGGATATAAAGATATATCAAGGGTAAATGTAATAAAATTAGAGTTATCTTCAAACTAACTATACTAAGCTCTGGAGCTCACAGCGACCACGTCCAAATGTGAAAGCAGCAAATGAGATATGAGGTATATTAGAGATAGAGCATTATGGATAAGGGAGGAGCTCGAGAGTTTATCAGTGGCCATGAGCTGAAAATTATGGCCAAGTTGAATGCGAGGATCGGATCCGAATCCACTTGTTGAAGAATGAATGAAAAATTACATCAGATAAATTCTCTGCAAGCTACTACACACTACTAAAAAAGCAGCAAACAATGTTAAAGACTGTGACTAATAATATATTACCTTTGGACTACTAATTGTAGTAACAATATTAAAACAGTAACTAATGCTGCACAGCCACTAATAAATAAATTAACTTTAAACTTCAGGGCAGCAGTAGAACAGTGCCCCATCACTTCAAATCAAAGATGAAAAAAATCAAGAAGTTCTACAGTAGTTAACTAGAATTTTACTGGGCAAAATTCAATCCCAGTCAGCAAAGGTCATACCTCAGTGCCAAAACTAGCCACTGCAAAGTACACTCAATAAATATCAACAGTCACAAAGTCACTAATCTATTATTGCCAGTCCAACAGGCAGTCTGAAATAACACAGTCTCATAGTTCAACATTGACTGTACGGGAAGTGAATCAGTAAACGAACCTCCAATACTTTCGATGATGAACAGCAAATCCATTTCTATATCCGATATGACTAGAAACAGTGTAAAACAGACTACAAATGTCTCATTTTAACATCATAAGTCCTTTCTTCCTTCTTCCTCCCACTACGTTGTCATGACACAAAAGAAAAACATAGCATACATACAGCTGCAGTCAGTAAACCAATATCACAATGAGAAAAAAGGGAAACATTAATAAATAAATACAGAATAAAAAAAATGGAAAACATGTAAAAGACTGCAGTCTGGCATCCACCGATCATCATAGCTGAGGGCCTAATTACATCCCCCAGTAATATATGAGACACTGGTAAAACATTTACCATTAAATTTTAAGATGAAAGGTTAATGATGGCAATTACATTTCTTTTTTTTGGGGGGGGTATGCTTAAATTGCACCAGTGGTAACAAAGTAAAGTCAAGCACAATAGATCCTCATTCCTCTGGGTATTTGTCTAATCAAACGTTTTAACCATATATATTTATGAGTGCACGGTTATATGATAACGACATTAATGGCGTTTTTATTATTCTTCAATTCTTAATTACTTTTGTTGTGACTGATATAAACCCAGTGTATCCTAATTATCACAGAATGGCCTTAACTACCTCCTAAAGTAACTGCTATAAACACAAAGTACCCTAATCTCTGCACACTGTTCTCAACTGTATCACAATGAAACTGCTAAACACCCAAACCACCTTAAAATCCACAAACTGTCTTGAAATACTATCCAGCATAAATGATGAAACCTCAATTGACCATAATCTCCCACTGTAATTACTATAAACCCAACATACCCTAACCTTTGAAAACCGTCCTTCCATATGCCTGCATTACTGCAACTTCACCATTTGTTTGGCATGTTATTTTACAAAGACCACCCTGTTGCTTTTTTACTTTACAAAGGCTAAACTGACTACAACACATTTTGAATACAATGTGATAGCCTCACATGTGCAGAAAAAGTAAACTTGGTGTACTAGTTCATCTCTTTACATTCTTGATAAACTTTCATTTTTGCTGTAGTATAACAAATATAAATGTTTGTCTCTGGTCCTGATCATGGCTAAAATGGTCTTTTAACCAGGCCATTCAGCTAAGTAATAAACTTAAACTAATTTATTAATTAAAGTATTTGTATAATCTAAAGCATCAGAAGTAGAATAATCATTTTCACCATGGGGACTCTTTGGGGAAGGTCTATAAAATACATAAACCATAATGAAACACAATTGCTAACTTAGGTAATTAGTTTTTTTAATGCATTTTCCTTATGTCTCCTGCTCTCCAGTCTGCATACCCCTGGTGGTATGACTACTGGCTGCTTCTCCTGGACTTCTATTTCCTACCTGGCCTACAAAGTCATCTTATTCTATGACTGGAGCCACCCCATGGAAACCCACTGCATGAATACCTCATTTCCCCATAAAAAGGCATTAAATGTACACATGTCTAGGTATGTTGTGGAAGACGAGATTAAACTCACCTTAGTTTTTTAATTTCTCCAAATCATTAAACTCACCTTAGTTTTTTAATTTCTCCAAATCCTTTGGGTTTCTAATACCATGATGTGAATGGATTCCATTCTTAAGTCAAAGTATGATTAAAGTTCGTGAAATTAGTATTGTTTCTATCTTTGATGTCAGCCAGAAGTGCTCTTCGTAGCACCCACAATGTGCCCAGTAATGACTTCTGCAATTTGTATGGAGTTATGTGTACTGGTAATATATCTAAATTTGACTGTCGATTCTTTTTTATAAGACGCATTGCTCCTACTACTGTTGTGACTGTCTGGGTATCTTTCGTCCATGTTGCTCTCATTTCTGCCTGCAAATCCTGATATTTTATGACTCTGTCTCTCTCTGTACGCAAGACACTGTAGTCACTGAGTGTGGCAATTTCAATGATCAATGCTTTTTTCTTCTTTTCATGGACCACTATATCCGGTTTTCTAGCATCTATCTTTTGAACTGTTGGTAATGGATTATCCCATGTGATGTAAACTTCATAATTTTCTATGATGCATTGTGGCTCATGTTTCCAGTGTTTTTCACTCACTTCTGAACCATAATGCTTGCACAATCCCCAGTGCAACAATCTTGCCACATTATTATGCTTTTCAGTATACAGTCCTTCTGCCATTAGTATGTCACAACCAGCAATAAGGTGTGCAACTGTTTCCAGTTCGGTTTTAAAAAACCTACATTTGACTGTTTCTCCCACATGTTCAATGGACTTTGTAAACCAATGTGTATGCCGCCCGCTATCTTGGACCGCCAAAATTAATCTTTCATCTCTTGGTTTGAATGCGCCTCTCCTTAACCATTCCTGTGTTCATTCCTGAACAACATGAGGTTCTTCCAGAAGTTTTCTATACTTGCAACTATATTTATGCATTTTCCACATTTCTTGCCTTCTCATCTGGTCCTTCACCTTATATTCTTTCTTTTGTTTTTTTGGCACATTCAGCTGCTGCCTGATTTTTATCTACTTCTGGTTTGATTTCCATTCCTGCTTGATGCTGATGTGCTTCTGCTAGATTAAGGAGAGAAGCCATCTTAGATTTATTCTCCTCATGTTTCAAAATGTTCACTACGTTTGGGACTTGTGAGGTCAGCAGACAGCCATGGCCTAAGCTGTTAAGTAGACAGCTTAATGGGTTAAGGGCAAGGCAGGACAGCAGCAGTGACAAAGTCATCCTGGAATATCCCCCTTTGAATTTTTATCCCTGGGATAATAATTTACCCTTTATCATGGCTTAAATGCAAAGTGGTCTGCCACTGTTTCATGGTCACTGTAATGTAGTTGATCAGTGTAGGGTGCATCTTATACATTTTTAAGCACCCTTTTATCCATGAATGTGGGATACTATCAAATGTTTTTTTGCAGTCAATCCACGCCAAAATTAGATTCTTCCCCTTTTTACAGTTCTCCACTATAACTTTATATAACAACAAATGATCCTTTGTTTCATATGACTTTCTTTTATTCTCATTTTGTTCTACTGCCATAATTAAGTTTTCTTGTAAATGACTACAAAGTCTGTCTGCATCATTCCCATGTATAGTTTATATATCGTCGGAAGGGAAGTTATTGGTCTATAATTTTTAGGGTAGCTTGCACGTTCACTCTTAAGTAGGAGCACTGTTTTTCTTGTTGTTAGCTAGGTTGGTGTCTTTTCAGGGTGTGCATATAAACAGTGCTTACTCATGGCTAAATCTTCTTGCAAAGATGTTAACATTTTAACCAAAAGTTAGGTACCGCATCTGGGTCTGGGGTTTTCCATTTAGAGGCTTTTCATAACTTTGTTCAATCTCTCTAGCTGTTACTTCATCCCATTTCATATCCTGTACCTTTAAACATCGTATTCTTTCTCTTACTTCTTCTATCCATTTAGCATCTTTGTTATGTTCCACAGGATCTTCGTAGATACCTCTCTAAAATGTATCTATTTCTTCCTTTTTGGCGGTCTTTCAATTCCTTTTACCTTGTTTCCCAATTCTCTATAAAACTTTTTTGGGTCATCAATAAATTGCTTGTTTTGTACTTTTGCTTTATATTTACCTGTGTATCTTCTACGTTTTTTAGCCTGTGCTGAGATTTTTAGTTTATTTGCGATACTGCATCATAGATCATGGTCTGTTCTAATTCTGTGTATCACTTTTATCATGTCTATCTTTCTTAGTATTTTTGATGATCTGTTCCCTCTTCTATATTCTTCTAACAGTGACACTTCTTGTCTTAATTGCTTTATAGTTTTCTCTAGTCTATACTTCTATGTTAGTATTCGATTTCTCCTCTTCCTTTCCCTCACTACCCTGTGTTCTTGTGGTAGAACTTTATCAGTTATTAATTTAGCTGCACAGTTATATACCTGGTTTACCTCTGTTATAGTGCATGGATATCTAGGGACAGTCCTAATTACTGTGTTCATTTGTTTTATCAAGCTTTTGACTTTTGGGGTTTTATTGACCTTCTGCAGTATATTTCTTTCATTGATCTTAATATATCTAACTATGTCTATTAAATCAAGCAACTCTTCTCTTAGCTCATTTTCTTCTAAACTGAGGGCACATTTTTTTGTTTTAGATTTCCTGAGGACATTCTATAGAAAGTTCTATAGCATCTTCCTATGGCACTTTCTCTTCATTTTCATCGCGTGTCATCCGTTGCTTTGTCATATGGGAACTTACTGGCCTATCACTCCTCAACATTGACTGCATCAGAATTTCCACAGTTTCCTATTCCTTCCCTTGCTGTCTAGCTTCAAGTGAATGTTTATACTGGTTTCTTCATATCAAATATTTTCATATGGCACCTGACCAATTGCTTCCTGTTCCACTGGTTCCCCTTAATTTGGATATCCATTGCTCTATCCTGGTGCAGTGCTTTCTGAATTAGATTTTCTATTTATTTTTTTTATTTTATTTTACATCTGTTGACTGGGCTAGTCTAACTGGATATATGTCCATTTTTCAGTAGAGGCCCGAGGAGAAAAGCTCCACAAAAAAAAAACAACAAAGCAAAATATTGCAACTATAGATACAGTTCAATTGTCAGACAAAACAGCTATTTACATGGTAACATAGTAAATCACGACAGATAACAAACAAAGGTTTTTTTTTTTTTTAGACCAAGCAGTTATAGAAGAATAGAGTATTTAGAAGGGTGTGAGACATTCCAAAATCAAGGTTGTATATGTCAGAGAAGAACAGGTAATTATTTACAAGGAAGGGACACATTAATTAAAAGGCAGTGACTCATCTCTAAGGCAGTGACACATTCATAAGGCCCTTGTTGGGTACGATCATCCTAACTTGTAATAGTATCTGAGAAAAATGGGTTTTCTACAATCTCAAATTAGCTAACTGATAAGATTAAGAGGAATCTTAGTCAGGGTTAGTACAAGGACATAGCCAGTGTGTTGAAAGGTATATTTTGAGTTTCTTTTTGAATAGTGGAGTTGAAGAAAGAGATGTGAGTTCACTGGGAAGTAGGTTCCAGATTTTCCCACAGTGTTAGAGAAAAGGGAATCTCCTGCTTTATTGTTGGGTTCTAGATACAAGTAGTTTATTTGCTGAGTGTAGGTTAGTAAGATTTTTATATGGGGTGATTAGACTCATGAGAATTGGTGTATTGCTTGGATGATAAAGGGTCTTATGGGTAATAATAAGTTGGTGGAATTGAATTTGATTTTGCAGCGCAAGCCAACCCAGTTGTTTCAGATTTAGGCAGTGGTGGGTTCTAAAAGGGAAGCCAGTTGCAAATCTGGCAATGTTATTGTAGGAGGTTGCCAGCTTGTTGCTTTTTGATAGATTAGTGTATATAGGAGAGGCATAGAGGAGAGATGAGATGAGATGAGGTGGGTGTGGGCAATTGTAGCTCTAGCTTTGGGAATTAGGAAGGGTTTAATCTTATAGAGGGAGCCTAGTTTTCTGTTAACTGATTTTATTGTGGTGTCAATATGGGTATCATAGTTAAGTTTGTGGTCTATTGTTACTCCTAAGAGTTTGGTGGTAGTGTCAAGAGATATGACTGTACCATTATTAGATTTGATAATGAAGTCAACTGGGGTGGAATTTTGTGTGGGAGTAAAGAACAATGATTTAGTCTTCTTGGGGTTAAGGAGGAGACAGCGCTGTAAGAACCATTTTTCTACTAATTCAAAGACATTTTGGGTAAGGGACTGCAGTTCAGATGGTCCAGAAGTGGAGCATATTAATGTTGAGTCGTCTGCATATTGTATGCGTGTAGCTTGAGGGATGTTTACATTTAGATTGTTAATAAAACTTGAGAATAGAAGAAGACCCAATATAGAACTTTGCAGTACACCAAGGGTGACAGAAAGGTGGTTAGATAGACTATTTTCCCAAAGCACTGCTTGTTGCCTGTTATCTAAGTAGGACTTGAACCACAGTAGTGCCTGTGTATCAAGTGAGAGGGACGTAAGTATATTCAACAGTAGTTGATAGTTGACCATGTGGAATGCTTTTGAGAGATCAATAAAGATTGCAGAAGAAAGAGTATTACTGTTACGGTTTTTGTTAATGCGGTCAGAAAATGATAGGAGGGCAGTGGTGTTTCTATAGAGAGGTCTAAAGTCATGTTGAGAGTTTGCTAATAGGCTATTTTGGAGAAGGTGGTCTAATAGTTGATGGTGGATGCATTTTTCCATAATTTTAGCTAAGGGAGAGAGTAGGGCAACTGGACGAAAGTTAGAGAATTCTATTGAATTACCACCTTTGTGTAGGGGGATTATATAGGAGATTTTCCAAATGGAAGGGATGGTACCTTCTGTTATGGTTCTATTTATTAGGATAGAAATAGGATAGGCAATTGCTTTTGCTGCTATTTGCAGATATTTGGCTGGTAATAGGTCAGCAGAGGGGGTAGATGGTTTGAGTTTTTGAAAACGGGTAAAGATGAGGGGGTGTAGGAACAGGCTGTAGTTGAAATGAAGGAGGTAAGTTAGTTGAGGAGGAAGGCAGACTGGAGGGTACAGGTGGTAATGAGTTAGCAAGTGTTTGTATGGCTTCATTAAAGAAGGTGTTAAAGGCATCAGCAATTTGTTTGGGAGTCTCATGGGCTATTCCTGATGGAGTCTTCGAGTGGCCTGGATGTAGGAGTCTATTGATACCTGTCCAAAAGTTTTGCAGTTTATGTTGGTTAGTTTGTTGAAGTTTGTTGAAGTTGAAAGTAGAAGTTTCTTTTATCTAGTAGTATTGATGTTTTAGTAGTATTTCTAAGCTGTTTAAAATTTAAATGATCAGCTGGGTTTCTAGTAGTGCGCCATTTGGCCCAAAATTTGTTTCTAAGTAGAATTTTCTGCTTAGTTTCCTTTGTTAGCCAAGAAGCAGTTTTTGTCCTATTCCTAAGAGTACAACTAGGGGCGTGGTAGTCCAAGATTTCTAAGAATTTAGAGTTGAAATATGTCACTGTGTCCTCTAGCTGGAGGTGTTTTAGGGGTGGCCAATCACACACACTAAGTTCATTTTGGAAGCTTTCAGGGTTAAAATGTTTGTTGGAACGAGTGGTTCTGTAAGCGGTAGGGTAGGGAATATTAGTCTTTTGTCTAATTATGTATGTTAGTGAGTGGTCACTAATGTCATCTGGTAGGGTGCCTGCTGTATATGTGAGGGATTGAGTATTTGTTAGAATCCAATCTAAGGTACTTTCTTTATTGGTAGGTTTGTGGATTCTAGTAGGAGAGGTGATATTTTGGGAAAAGCCATGTAGGTTTATGTGGTTAGTAGGATTGTCAGTATTACAGCTATTCCAGTCTATATTAAAGTCACCTAGCACTATGGCTTCTTGTGGGTAGTGTGTGGAAAGCCAGCTGAGGATATTTTCATGGGTGGTGATATTATTACCAGGAAGAAGATAGGAGCATATAATATAGATGGACTTACAGATATTTAGTTGAAGCTTAGTGATAAGTCATTTTCTACACTAAATCCTTCACTTCACATGTACTCCATTACCTCATTTTCTATTTCTTTAACTTCTCCATTACTAATCTCTTTTTCCACTTTTCCTCTTTGTCTTCTTATTTTTTGTACTGTAATGTTTTCCACATCCATATTCCTCTGCCTGTACTTCTCTTCAAATATCTTTGGCACAGCTCTTCTTGTATTGGTTAGTTTTGCTGTCTCTTTTGCATAAATATTACACCATATTACTACTAAGTGAACAATACCATCTAAGTGAACATGTTTATTTCAGCTGGATTACCACATCTCAGAACAAACTATTAATAAAAAGAAGTATAGAACAGAACACCATCTGTCAGAATTAACAAAAGGGAAAGTACAGTTGTGTAAGAAAACTTACCATAACAGTGGATGTTCACCTTAGCAGTACGTAAGGGAGAATGTGACTGAAGACTGTAAGAGCAGTGGAGTTTGAGCATTACCTATATACCATTAGGCACTTCCTATAATTGTCTGTATCCTATACTATTATGCATTGCCTATATACCATTGCATGGAGATACAGTAGACAAAACTGATTTTTTTTTTCTTTTTAGTCTTTTAAAACAGTGAAATTAGAACTTTGACATTTTGAAAGGGCCACATAAAATTGGTAGCAAAATAACAAAAAGTACAGCAAACTATATTGTTTCACCTTCTTTTTTCATGCAGTTAGTCTATAGCACAACTATTAAGCAAAGCGTTTAAAACAACTGGTCAGCCGTACTTCGCTAAAGTCATCTGAATTGCTGACAAGTTTAGATGCTATGATGGTGATCAGTTCTACGTACAGCCAGTACTATACTGACTGCTGTCAGGAAGGTAAGAAAGTTAACAATGCTACATGAATCAAGCCAACTACATCTGCTGATAATTACTACTAAGTGAACAATACCGTCTAAGTGAACATGTTTATTTCACTTAGATTACCACATCTCACAACAAACTGTTGATAAAAAGAAGTATACAACAGAACACCATATGTCAAAATTAACAAAAGGGAAAGTACAGTTGTGTAAGAAAACTTACCATAACAGTGTATGTTCAAATGAGTACAGTTGCAATAGCCTTAGTTATATGGGTTATAACCTGCCAGGGATATAACAGTTAGCCAGCTTCCAAAGCTTGAAGTTCATCCACAAACAATTTATTCAAAACGAACAATATATGGTAAGCGCTTTCGTCTCACTCTGATAAGTAAAACTTCTTCATCAAACAACACATTAACTAGCTTATATATATATATATATATATATATATATATATATATATATATATATGGATCTACCTGACTACATCGACACTGCAAAAGAGCGAAAATGACTTCACCGACACCAGAAGATCGACAGGGCAGAAGACCGACGGAGGAGAACACCGACGCTGAGAACACTGAGATGGGGAAAGGATGTGTAAGTATGCGCTAGTGACGGATGTTAGGGTCTGTAAGGTAAGTGTGCGATGTTGACGTGTGTAGGGATAGGGGTGGGATAAGTGAGTTAGGGTTAGCTGGTTAGGTAAGGGTGCAAGTAAGGTAAGTGTGCGATGTTGGCGGTTTGTAGGGATAGGGTGGGATAAGTGAGTTAGGGTTAGCGGGTTAGGTAAGGGTGCAGTAGTGATAGTTTTTAAGTTAGGGTTAAGTGAGTTAGGGTTAGGCGCAGGTTAGGTGAGTGTGCGATAGTGACGGACCTTAGGGTAAGGGTTTGGGTTAGGGTTGTAGATAGTTGTGTATGTATGGGTTAGTGTTGGTTTGTAAGGATTTTGGTGTGCTTGTGTTGTGTGTGTAGGTTTTGGACAGGGGATTTGTTTTGTTTGTTGTTGTGATGTGTCGAGTGTATGCGGTGTCGTGTTTGTGAACTGTCGATCTTCTGGCGTCGGTGAAGTCGTTTTCGCTCTTTTGCTGTGTCAATGTAGTCAGGTAGATCCATATATCTCTATATATACATATATATATATATATATATATATATATATATATATATATATCTACAATTAATAATCACATGGTCATAAATCACACAATTCAAATTAAAAGGTGTACTGCCCCTATTTCATTAAATATATTGTAATAAAAGGCATAAAATAATAATAATTTGTTATAACTAATAAAAAACTCATTAAAGAAAGTGGAACTGACTGGATCCAAGTATGTTCTTGTAAACACCATAGTCTATATAGATATATGTATATAAATAAATAAATATAAATGTATACTTTTTCATTAAAAACTTTTTTTTAAAAACATTAAAACATATAATAATCCTTAAACCTGTTAGTATAATGTAATTTCATTTCTCATCTCTGAATACTTTATAGTCTTAATAAACAAGCTAATGAGCTCATGTCATTTAAGCCTGGTGGATTATAGGCATTTAATCTAATCTGCCACAAGAGTTCAGAAAATTCCAATAATAAATTAATTGCCCCCCTCCCTTGCCCCGGAGTTATATTGTACTTGGTCTATAATTCTAAAGGTAAAACTATGTTGGGGGTGTTCTTGAATATGTTTCGCTAAAGCATTTTCCAATTTTGTTCTCCTGATACTATACAGATGTATACCTTGTCCTTTAATTTACAATCTGTTTTTCCTACATAAAAACAAGGACAGAGTCTACAGGTTGCCAGGTATACCACCCCTTTAGATAAACAGTTAAACCTGTTTTTAATAGTATACTTTCTCCCCCGATAATAAAGGTCTTACCCACCTCCATATGTTTACAGTAAGCACAACTTTCACATTTGTACATACCTGTAATTCTGGTTTTAGAGGTTAAAGTATCTCTAATAAATTTTTAAGGTTAGGTATACCTGGCAACCTGTAGACTCTGTCCTTGTTTTTATGTAGGAACAACAGCACCTGCAGGACTGCATGGATAAGGCAATCCCAAGCAAAACAAAGACTCTTTGTACCAAAGGCAATCGTCCAGTCTGGTGGACCCCAGCCATAAACAAACTCTACAACAAAAGGAGGAAGCTACTACAAGATAGAGCAAAATCCTTAAAAGGTAAGACACCCTTGATCACTATAAGTAAAAAACTAAGAGCTCTCATAAAATCATCCAAAGCAAATTTCGAGAGAAAAATAGCTAAAGACTCAAAAGACAATCATAAGGCCTTCTTTAGCTATGTTAGAAACCTAGGAGGAAACTCCCAGATATGCTCAGAACTAGTTCAAAATGATGTGAAGATTACTGATCCTACAGACATTGCCAACATACTGGCTGACAGGTTCAGTGCAAACTTCTCCCCTCCCAAAAGGAGAGATATCTATACCAAATGAGTGCAGCCCCAAACATCTCCAGCGCCCAAGTGAGAACTGCTCTCTCCAAAGCAAAAACACAGCATCCATGGGACCCGATGGTGTCCCGGCTGTGTGCTCCACCGAACTCAATGAGGAATTAAACCCACAGCTAGGACAGCTGTTTAATCAAAGTCTTACCTCTGGATGGAGTGGCACACTGCAACTGTGGTCCCACTTCACAAAGGCGGTGCCTCCACAGACCCTGGAAATTACCGCCCATTAGCTTGACAAGCCTTATCTGCAAAGCCATGGAGAGGATCATAATGGACCTCATAAATAAAGACATAGGAATTTGCAGACTTTGGATCCAACCCAGTTTGGCTTTGTCAAAGGCAGATCATGCCTTTTAAACTTGGTTGACTTTTTCGAAACAGTCACCAAAGCCATTGATGAGGGAAAGGCAGTCCATACAGCCTACCTCGATCTGGCTAAGGCTGCCCATGAAATACCCCACTCGGGTATCATTGAAAAACTCATCAGCTTAAATGTTAACCCATACATCACAAGATGGGTTGCAAACTGGCTGAGTGACAGAACCCACAGGGTCAGAGTTGCTGGCGCCATGTCAGACTCAAAGCCTGTCACAAGTGGTGTCCCACAGGGCTCAGTCCTGGGCCCACTCTTGTTTGGCATCTACTTTTCCAGTACAAGCAAACACAGGAGGGTTATGGCTGACAAAGTTTGCAGATGACTGCAAACTGGGCCATAGTAGAAAACACATCTGACACAGATATCCTTCAGAAGGGTCTCACAGAAACGGATAACTGGTGCCAGAGCCACGCCTAAAGTTAAATGCCAAAAATGCATAGTCATACCCTTCGGGAAAAACAAGGTTACCCTAGCTACCAAATAGGTGGCAATCCACTGAGCATAGAAGAAGTTATCAGGGACCTGGGGACCCAGGTTGATAGTAGTCTGTCATTCGACA
This sequence comes from Protopterus annectens, assembly GCF_019279795.1. Lineage (NCBI taxonomy): Eukaryota > Metazoa > Chordata > Ceratodontiformes > Protopteridae > Protopterus > Protopterus annectens. Next base: position 291,795,384 of record NC_056737.1, read on the forward strand.
CCCATGTAGCTAAAGTAGTTAGGAAGTCCTTCTACATTGCCCACCTTATCATGAAGGGATTCTCATCTAGATCAAGGAGGTCATAGTCTCCCTTTACTCATCACTCATCAGACCAATGATTGAGTACAATGCCCCATTGAATGTATCTGACCCGACACTTGCAGCAGCTGGAGGCCACAAAGTTCCTCACCAAAAGGATAAAGGGTCTCAAAATCTGTCCTATGCTGCCCGACTGAAAGAACTCCAGCTCTATTCAGTCGCCTTGCTCAGAGGTGACCTTTGCCTAACATACAAGGCCATGTCAAACCCAGATTTGATGAATATGCTTCACCTCAAAAATCTAGATCCATCAGAGCCACAAGGGCGGAGACTTAAACCTCGACACGGGCTATTAATAGGACGTGCTGGAGGGATAGATTCATTACCCAAAGACTCCCTATGCTGTGGAACAAAATCCCGGTACATGTGAGGCAGAGCACCTCGCTGGCCTTGTTCAAGAGAAATCTTGACCAATGGATGGGAGATCGCAGATATACCCCAGGAATTACCTCAGTGTCACTGCTCGACAGAGGCACAGCAAAATAATGGGTATAGTTCCCCATACTAAAGGGGTGGCGTAAGCCACAAAACAATGGGCTAGGCTTATAAATGCCCTCGGGCAGATAGCCTAGTATGAACCTATGAACCTATGAACCTATGAACAGATTGTAAATCATACATAAAACATATTCAAGAACGCCCCCAACCTGCTCAGCTGTCTGCCACACAGTTTTGATTTAATAGGATGAATGATGCCTCTAGAGTGAGACAGTGTTGTAAAGCTATACACCAAGCTACTGTGGCTAGTCTGCAAAGAAGCTAAAACCTGGTTCCCACATGTTGTTGATTGTCTATAACAACCTGAAGAGTTCCAGGGGACCAAACATGACTCAGAGAGTTGAGTGCCTTGATTACAACAAGTATCTCTTTCATATTTATCTGCTTGTATCTGTCCATGGTGTCCCAAACACCTTGCACTTTTACCCTCATGAAACTGCTGCCCAAATGAAGTCTGATGCATCTGTGGTGACTGTTTGCTTTGGAGCAGGGTAGGAGAAAGGTAGGCCTGGATTTAGGGATATTTGCTGTCTTCATCAAGTGATTTCTCTTCTGACAAATTCCAGAACTGGAATAAGAAAAGATAATGGGCGTTATTGCTGGTGCCAAATAGACTTGAAATACTGTTTTATCTTTCTCATGTGGAGTCCTGACAGGGGCATCATGAGAATTAAAGATGTCATGAGTCCCAAAATCCTGAGGTATTACCGTCCAGAAACCAAAGTTTGAGAGGAAAACCCTACACATAAATCTAGATCTGGATCTATTTTTTCCTGTGGAACAAAGGTAGACAGCCCAGGAGCTCAATCCTGTGTGATGGAGACAAAAAATAATTTTGAATGTTCCTTTGGAATCACAGCTCATGAAGAGATCTCTCACTCTAGTGACAGATTCCTGAAACTTTGAAACAGACACTGCAAAGATATGCAAGTTGTCTAAGTATGAAAAACTGTGGATACCCTGTAGCCTGCAATGAGCTATAACCAGAGCTAGACACTTTGTGGATATTCTTGGTGCAGTGGACAGTCCAAAGGTTAAGGCAGGGTACTGATAATGTGATCCGGACAAACAAAACCTTAATAAATGCCTGAAATTGGGGGGAGAGTGGACTAATGGTTAAGGTGTTTGCCTTGCAAACACAAGGTGCAGGGTTTGAGTCTCACAAGGGATAACTGGCTAGGCTTAAAATGGCTTTCAAGGGCAGTTAGCTTAGTACTAATCTATAAACCTATGAACTTAAATCTGAACGAATAGGGATGTGATGATAAGCATCTTTTAAATCTAGTGTTATCAAAAAACTTAAATGAGGGAAGAAGAGGTAATAGTTTGTGAATTTACAGCATTTTGAAATTGGGAACTATCACAAGTTGGTTTAGGATAGAAAGATCCGGAACTAGTCTCTGGGCATTTTCTTTGTTTTTAACAAAAACATTCTTCAATATAAGCTTTCCCGAAATGGAAAGGAAGAACTGTATCTATTACTCTCAGAGACAACATATGTTGAAGGCCAGGGGGAGTAGAAGAGTCTGGTCTGGTGGATGAGGAATTACTCTCCGAAAGGAGGAATTTCCTCTCACTGCCATCTGTAACCCTGATGAATGATCTTCAGAACTCATTTATCTGAAATACCTACTGCTAAAAAGAGAAAGGGAAAAGGGAATGCCAGGGTGGGAGAAGGGCTGACATGGTCCTTTAAATAGTCATTCTGACTTGTTTGACCATCCTTTGTTTTCATGGGTTCTTGTTTTCTTTTTTGGAACCCCTTTGCCATGGCTTTTTTTAAACACCTCTATTAAATTATGACTTAAGTCATAGGCAAATATACTAACAGAAAAGAAAACAAACCATATTAACATATTTTTCCATTTACATACATTGTGCATCGTATATGTTTTCTTTCCATGTAACTATCACCAGTACAACGTTAAATAAAACGTTAAATTCCTGCCTTCCCTAAAACTTCACTACTACTCCTACAAATGGACAAAACACAAACCAAATAAAACAAATAATTGGAAGAAACATGCAGAACTTATAACTCCACAATATTCCACAAGATTTATTGATGACAAGATTGATCTCTTTTGTCCAAATATGAAGGACTTCATCAGAATAAAAATCGCAGAAAAACATGCATTTATATACTACCTCAGAACCACCTGATTTAAAAAATTTAATCAATTAGCAATTAAGTGAAGCATTTAAAAATATATGCCCTAACACAAACATCAAACTATTCATGAAACACACATAGAAAGTTACAAAACCTTTTAAAAAACATAGATTTGTTCTTCTGATGAAGTTCTTCCTATTTGGATGAAAGCGTTCAATCTTGTCAACAATAAATCATGTGGAATATTTATCAGTTCTGTGTGCTTCTTCCATTTATTTGTTTTATTCAGTTTGTTTTGTCCATTCGCATTTGTGTTTTTTTGTGATGAATTGAGCAGGAGAAGTGGCTTATTCTCCACCTACATCATATGAGGAAATGGCTGCCTTGGTGGGCAATTAAACTTTACTTGTACATCATCTGTCATAGAAGATGGCTGCATCATCAATGGGGAAGTGCTGTACATTCAAGTAACAATATTCTGCAAGAACCAACTACTTTATCTCTGGAATTTATTTTTTCTGGAATTACTCTGGCCCAGAGGCAGCAGTCCAACGAATCTGTCAGCACATTTACCTGGGCTACTAATGGAATGGTGAGATGTGATAGTACACTGCACAATGGTAGTTCGACTCTCTGGGAATGGTTAGAAAATGCTAATGAATGGAATTTTGGCTCAGAAGTTCACCAGTAATCTTTTGGAACTGTTGACAAATAACTAAAATTGTCAGAAGATTTAAGTTTTACATTTAGAAAACTGCAGTTAGAGAATAGTTACCTCAGGGAATGCCTAACAGTTGAATGCATTGCAAAGGGATTACGGACATGAAAATACCCTACAAGGTTAGAAATGGACTCTGAACTGCACTGTGAGTTACTACAGTTATTTAATAGACATGTTGTGAGTTGTTACAAGTGGTGAGTAGAGATAATGACAAAAAATGGCTGTACTATTTGAGTCTATTAATAAAACTCTGACCAGTTTACAAGCTGATTTGTTGTTTGAGAGCAAAAAGAATGACTACAGAACTTTATTTGTTAGTTGATCAGTGCTTACTTGACCTTAAAGCAAAAAAAAAAATTTAAGAGATCAAAGAGACTATGAAGCAGGTAAAGCCTACCATCTACCCCCCAATAATGGGTCTCATTCTAAGAAAAGGTCTATATTACGTAATCAAAAATTAACTTACTCGAACTGGATTTAATATCAAAATTCACTTCACTGAGTTTTGGATAGTGAGATCGCAGTACAGTGAAGACTGGAAAATTCGTCCTTTCCTCCCTGTAGTGCGATCTCGGAGTTGGTAAATTTAATTAGTGGGGTGTATGGGGGGACAGCCCCCCACAAGACTGAGTTCGATAAAGTGAATTTCTATATTAAATCCAGTTCGAGAAAGTTAATTTTAGATTACTTAATATAGACCCTCTAAGAACACTGTTAATCAAAAGATATTCCATGAAGAAAACAAGGCCGATGTTGTTAACACCTTTATACCACATAGAACAGACCTTTTAGAATTTCCCCCTCTGAGTAGGTCCAAGAGACTGATGAACCAGAGGGAATGGAACCTGGAGGAAAATACAGACAGGACCAGACAATATCAGGACAATATGTATCAGAGGGGCGGGGGAAGAGGCAATCATCGATGCAACCGCTAGCTGATAGTTGCAACATTATACTAAACATGAGTGGTGATGATTACAAAATTTATAATTACAGCTAAGTGCAAATTTCTAGTTTATGGGCTAATTTGTTTGAAAAAGGCCTGACCTTTGTTCCAGAGAGAAAAGCTAAAGTTGACGAGATTTTAATCAATTTGAAATTGTTTTCCAGAAAGCAAAAAGTTGGGGTTTTACTTTAAAAATAATAACAATACTGATGTTATTGATAATGAATGTAAGAGACCAAGTACATTTAATCCCCCATTGCATCTGATGGTGTCCATTTTTGAAAAAATGTGTGAGTACAATATTAGGAAGTTACTTTATCATAATTCAGATAAGAATTTGTCTATCAACAACTTAAGTTCAAATGAGTGGGAACTTTTGAAAGATATCAGCAATGACGAACAGTTAAGAGCTATAAAACCAGCTTGGTCAATATGAACACAAACGACTGTACCAACAAAATGTTAGCTTTATTATACACAGAGACCTACAAAGAAACTTCTCTTCATGAAATGAATATAGCTTATTGTAAGATTGATGTATTACTACAAGACTTGTTAATTAATTACCAGATCACTATTTCTGAACATAGGTTTCTTCATACTGCCCATCCCAAGATTATCACTATCTTTGGGATTCCAAAGATTCATAAAAGTTTGAGCGATCCCCCTTTTCGACTCATTGTAGATGCAAAAGCTTCAAAGACATTTCCTCTTGCTAAATTCATTTATTATTAAACCAAGGGTATATTATATACAAATTCTTACCTATTTAAAGATTCATGGGATTTTCTATCTAAAGTTTCCATTAAGCTTTATTCTGAAAAATTACTTTTTGTAACAACTGACATCCAAGATCTTTTCTCAGTCATCCCCCAAAATGTTGGGGTAGAGTGATTTTATGAATATTTATGTTACAATTCTGATTTAGATCATACTAAGATCATTACCCTAAGGACCCTTATTGAGGCAGTACTTGAGAATAACTTCTTTACTTTTGAGCATCAACTATTCAAACAAAAGAAGGGCATGGCAATGGGGTGGCTTGCACCCCTGTCTTTGCTAATATTTCCTTCCTTTTGGGAGACCAACTTTGTGTTCACTTCTGAATTTAACAAGTGTTGGTCCCTCTATATAAACATTTTATGGACCATATAGTAATTTTTGGACAGATACTGAGGCAAGCCTTATCAGATTTTTTGAATATTTATGTACTACGACCTCCTTTCTTATATCTACTATGACTTTTCAGACAGACTAAGTCAACTACTTGGATGTATCAATTTTTTTTTAAATAAAAACAACAACCAGTTTGAATCTATGATCTACAGAAAACACACCTATTCCAACTCTCTATTGCACTTCGATCACTAGCACCCTACCCACCAAAAGAGATCTTTGGTCAAAGGACAACGTGTTTGATTAGCTTGGATGGTGTCCAGCGATTTGAAATTTCAGGAAGAGTCTTGTAAATTAAAACATATGTTGGAGAGGAGAGGATACTCTGAATCTTCTCCTAGTAATACATTTAAAGAAGTTCAAACCAAAAGAACTTTGGGGCATTTTACTCCACTACTTGGCACAGCTAATGGGGGTGCCAATTGCTACAGTCAAGGGTAATGAAAGCCAGTTTTGTAAACCATTTATTCTATCCTTTAACAGACATTTTTTTGATATTCAATCTATTATACAAAAGAACTGGAGACTTTTTGATATTGACCCTGAATACACCAGTGTGGTGGGGGAGGCACCATGTATTGTATATAAAAAGGATATTTGTTTTAAAACTTTACTCAAATGCGCAAATCATGGTCACTTCTCTCAATGTAAACATATTTTCGAAGTGGGTAGCCTCCAGCTTAACAACTATGGGGTAATTAAACTCCCCAAATATACTATTATGGAAGCAAAGGGGGCATTTATTTAGCTAAGTATCAAATATGTGCCTGTTTTTATATAGGGAAAATAAAGCATAGTTTCCAGTCAAGAATTTAACATTATTATGACATCCAGAAGAAAGACCTTAGGAACGCTTTATATAAACACATTGCTGATCATTGTACTCATTCATTTAAATTTGTGATTATTGACCATGTTGAGCTAGGGCATGCAGGTGGATCATAGGATGATTTTCTTAAGTTAAAAGAGTTGAAGTGACAACTTACAACTAGTGCCACCGTTTACCCGGGGTTAAATGAATGGTCTCTATCAGCAACATCTTAAAATTAAAAGCTGCTTTTGCATTATAAATTTCAAATTATACATTTTTAATTAAGTTTTTTAGAAGGTTTTGTTAACCTTCTATGTATGCTTTGTGAATAGTTTGATTTCTGTATTAGGGCATGTATTTTTAAATGCTTCACCACTTAATTGCTAATTGATTCAATTTATTAAATCAGTTGGTACCAAGGTAGTATATATACACATTTTTCTATCATTTGTTATACTGATGAAGTCCTTCCTATTTGGATGAAATCACTCAATCTTGTCAACAATAAATCATGTTGAATATTGTGGAGTTGTTGGTTCAGTGTGCTTCTTCCATTTATATTTTTATTCACTCCTACTTTTCCTCAATACTATTCTGCATGTATTGTTCCCACAAATTCCATTTATTTCTATGTAATTTACTCCTCCCCTTTTCTAAATATCCCTCTTCCAGTTCTTTTATCCCTTTTATAATACTGAATACTTCAAATACAGTTAGTTTTGACTTCGATTTCCATTTTCTAGTAATTGCTTTTTTGGCAGCCAACAGGATTCATCTTAATAAGGCCTTACTGTATTTAGGAAATTCAAATCTTGTGTCCCAGCTGAAAAAAAATCACTTCTTTAGTCACAGCCACTTACTCATCCAATATTCGTTATAGAGTATTCTGTAGAGAATTTTTAATATCTGCCAACTCATTACACTCACCAAACAAATGTTCCCAGTTGCCTCTTTGTTCACCATCATACCTCCAGCAAAATAACTATTCAAACATTTCCATGCAAAGATCCTAAACCTTCTGGATGTTTTGCAAACTTGGGAGCCATATATATGTCCTCCCATTGTCCTCTTGTAAATTGCTTTTCCAGTGTCTCTTCTCTTAGTTATTATTTCTATATTATCATATCATAATATTGTGTGTCATATTACTTATCACTTTTTACCAGCAGCTTTTGTTCTAAATTCAATTAAAAACTTCACCAGAACATGTTTTTCACTCAAAATTCCCCTATCCCTTTTGCTTTGCTTATAATCTGATATCAATCCCTGATAGGGAAAGCAGTCTCTAGCCTGCATACCAAATGTCTTCTTGGCCTCATTTCATTCTATTACCTTTCTAGTTATTTGATCCCGATACATATTTGGCATGGCTTAGTGGCAAATCACTTTGTTTATGGTGTGCAGGGTCCTGGGTTCGAGCCTTGCAGAGGCCGTTTATTTGGTTGGGAGGGTGGCTTAATGGCTAAGGTGTTTGCCTTACAAATACAAGGTGCAGGGTTTGAGTCTCACAATGGTAATTGGCTAAGCTTGGGCTTGCAAAAGGCTTGCAGTTAGTTTTAGTATAGACTTACTACCTACCTTCTTTAACCATTTTATCCACCCTCCCAACTCTTTGTTCACCATCATACCTCCAGCAATTGCTGTAATCCTAAACTACCTTCCTCTACTGGAAGAATCAACTTATCCCACTTAACTCTTGCTCCCGTCCCCCAAGATAAATTACTTCAACCCTTTATTAATTACTGTACACAACTTCTCCTCCTCTGGTTAAAATATATGATGTGAACACGTAAAACAAAAAAAAAAAAAAACATTCACTGGTATTTGCTCTCCTACTCCATATCCAGAAAAAGAACTTCTTTTTTTTTTTTTTTTATTATCTTTTGTTTAGTCTGTTTCCACATATCCTTAGCTGCCATAACAGAAGGCATTTTAATTTATTGTCCTAAATACATTATTGTGTCCCTATAAATATTGGTACTGCTGAACCAATTTGTGTTTGAGCAAATAATTTATGCCTATAGCCTTTGTTTTATCGTCATTAATTTTATACCGCAAAATGATTTGAAAATGTCTCAAAATCTTCCACAACATTGACATGCTCTTTTCCAGATTAATCAGGTAGAAAATAAAATCATCTGCTAATAACGCCAACTTTTTTAAATTACCACATCAATTATATCTTTGCATTTCTGAGTCCCTTATTTTCTTTTCCCATGGCTCTAAATATAAAGTAAATAAAGGGGAAAGAGGACACCCCTGCAAGCTTCCTCTGTTCAAACTCAATTTATCAAAAATGAAACTTCCCTTTTAGTTCATGCCTCCAGTCCTTCAAGTATCCTCCTAATTAACCTTATTATTGTATCAGGGAACTGAAATGGTTCCATTGCCCTACTTATAAAACGTATTCTGTCGAATGCTTTCTCTGAATCAAGACCCACCAACAACAGAAGTATTTTCTTACATTCTTCTTCCATCTGGATCATCATTGCTCAATAAATGATGTCAAATGTTTGCCTCCCCTTCAGAAAAAGTCAATGATCCATATCTATCTATTTTAACAACACCTTTGCCATTCTTTTAGCTGGTATAGACATAAATACTATTGCCATTGCCTCTTTAATGCTTGTTTAACTGAATTTTGCTGAGACTGCTTATACTGTCTCTTACCAAAATTGTATTAGATGGTTGAATCCCTTGGAAAATATGGAAAAAATGGATGAAAAAATATGAGAGATTCCCTGTATCAGCTTACCCCCTGTCATCACACTTTTTGAAAACCTCGCAAAAAAGGGACCAAAAACTAAATCTCTATTCAAAAGAGAATCCGAAATTTAATTTTTCACATCATCTGGGAGGTTCAGAGAATGCAGCCAGCAAACCTCCTCAAAGCAGTACCAGTGACATTTGCTCTGGGAGACGTATCAATGGAGTCTTATACATGTACTTTAAACAATGAGATGTGACCTGTGAGATTTAAAGCAGGTTTCTCCTCACAAGAAGAAAGTGCAGACAGAACATCCCTCATACTTTCCAATTAGTCAGAATAAACTTTAGCATATGAGCTTGATATTTCAAAATTTTGAAAATCTAAACTTGCGGGAGCATATGTTTTTCCTATACTTATCAATTATTTTCCAATCTCCATTAGAAAGTGTAGGAGTGGAATTAACTAAATGTTTAGCAGGAGTAGGATTAACTAAAGCTATAGCTTTACAAAGGTATACCATCCCCTGATGTGGCAGCTGTACATTCACATGTCTGCAAACATGCTTTCTAAATGCTTGATGTACAAGGTTATGCTTCCATAAAATAAAGCAAATAGTTGATGTTCATGACAAAAATAATCTATTTTGCTCTGAGATAGCACGACCTCAGAGTTAGTATATTTATTAAATTCTGCTTCTACTAACAGTCTTCTGTACATGGCAAAGTATACCTTCTGTAACAAGTCAGATTGTAAGTTTACGCATTTAAAGCAGGGTTGAAAGGTTACAGTTTCTTTTAAGCAACAACCTTTATTGATAAGAACCATGTTAACCAAAAACATATTTCCAAAGGAAAACATTTACATAGCTACATATGTTGAAATATTATATCTTCCTAATTGAAATTTCATTGACACAATAATTTTGTCTGATTTCCCAATTTCAGACTTGAGAATGCTTAATAGTCCAGTGAAAATGTAATTAAACTCATCCAAAAAACAGCTGATACATGGTTATTCATCCTCCATTCCTCAGTTACACCAATGCTGATTCCAGTACTGACCCTTGTCTTGTTACATCTGTGCTTATTCACATTATCTTGTTACATCAGCGCTTATTCACACATTCCCTCTTCTATCTTCTACATTTTACACCAAGCAAACTGTTTCATTCACACCAATGGTCTGCTAGCTTTCTTCACTCAGACTGTCAGAAAATCTCACCTTAAATAACATGCTCCTGGGATTTAATCTGATCTACACAGATGGCATACTGTAAGAACAATAATCTAACCATTTACTAAATCCTTCAATATGATTCCCAGGTTTCTTATAAGGAATTCTAAGAACAAACAATACATGCACTACCCTGGACAAGTTAAACCAAAACCCTGCTTTGTTACCTTAACAAGAGGTGCTTCATCTGTCCTTTCTTACAGACAGTAGTCAGTACAAATAATGAGATACATAGTGTAGAAAATCAACTCTCAATCACAGATAAAAATCACAGGAAAACTACTGCATGGAAAGTTGATCAATGACTATTTAAAGGTGCGAAGGAAAATGAAATAAATAAAAATAAATCGAGAAGAGATATTGGTCATCTCATTACTTCCCCCTCCCCAAACACTCGCATGACTGTAATGACTCCCTAAGTACTTCTTTATTACTGTCAAAACCCAAACCATAGAGTTTCAGTCTCTATAAAACAATGTCCTGTGTAACTAGTCAGCCTCTTAAATTTCATTTATTTGTTTGTCTGCTTCTATTTGGTCATTAGGTGAATGAGGTGATTCAAACATCCCATTTCACTATGAACAAGGCAACAAAGCAGAAACGAAATACAAAACATGAATTTCAAAGAATAGAGAAACTACATACATCAGCTATATATCTATAATGAAATTTGCCATACATATAAGAAAACAGCATGGCACGGATATGTTAGAAAACTGCCCAAATGGGGGAATAATGGGGAATTCAATGAAAGACAACAGAGCAGAAAATTTCTTAATCTCTATGAGTACGTTATTAAAATATATACTTTTATAGAAATAAGTGAGGAGGACCACTTAGCTGACCACCAAAAAAGAGATCTGCTTCTGTTTATGGAAGTGGCAAACAATGTTTGCAGTAATCCTGACAACTACAGGGTGATGGGAAAAAATTCTTAACAGAGCTCGAAGCCGAAGCACTAAAGCTGCAGAGTCAGATCCAACAAGTGGCTCAAGGACCCATAAGACAGCTCAGATGGACTGAATGAATAGGATGATACAATTTTCATACCTCTCAACTATCTGACCTTTTGCATAATGTCCAGATTTATACCTCATAATTGTGGTCTGTTCTCATACAATTGTGATTTTCTCACAAATAATTGAGGATTAAAGCCACTAAATAGTGACAGCTATTCAAGTTTCAAACTTCATATCCTTCAGAAAATGTATGCAACTTTCTAAGTTAATAAGAACAATATTTGAAATCTGTCTCTTATTTTGGGCCTTTGTTCCCCTACGTCATTAGTTTTGGCTTTGTTCAGAAAGTACAATTGTGTAAGACCTTACCATAATGGTAAATGTCCTTCTCTTCACTGCTGCAGTATTCTTTGTAATAGGCATCCCTGCCAAGGACAGACTGCCATCCGGCCAGTAAACCAAAGCCTTTAGGTTGCTTGAAAGTATGCCATAGGTCACACATATGCTCCCTGCGTATACCGTAGGGTATAAAGGTAACGTCCAGACATACCATCCTCAAAAATGACGGCCCAGTAGGAATGCCAGTCCAAGAAAAAAAGAGGTAACCAAAACATCCAGAAGAGAAAAGAACCAGGGGAAAGGAGGGAGGGAGTGAATACTGCAACAGTGAAGAGAAGGGCATCTACCAATATGGTAAGATCTTACACAACTGTACTATGTCCTTCCATTTCACTGTTGCAGTATTCATTACAACAAGAAGAGTTCAAAAGCTCAGGAAGTAGAGAGGGAGGATGGACCACCAGAGCCCTCTAGGAACCCATGAAGAATGGCCCTAGCAATGCCAGCTCTAGCTCTGGAAATCAAATCCAACTTATAGCACTTGATAAATGCATGCACAGAAGACCAGATACCTGCCTCAAGCATACAGTTAGTAGCCAAACCCTTGAAAAAATCACCAGAAGAAGGCACAGTCCTAGAAGAATGAGCCTTAACAGACGAAGAAAGGTACTTACCATGGAAGGTATAGCAAAAAGAAATGGTCTTAGAAATCGAAGAAGAAATAGTTTGCTTGGAAACAGCCAAACCTAAGGATCTGGAATGAAAGGAAACAAGAGCTGATCAGATTTATGAAAGTCCAAGTCTTATCCAAATAAAATTTGAATTGTCTATGCACATCCAAGGTGTGCAGCACTTTCTCACTAGCAGATTGGGGAGAAGGGAAAAAGTGGGCAAATGAATAGACTGATTAAGAGACAACTCATTCACCCTTTGGGCATAAAATAAGGATTAGTAGGAAAATATACCCTGCCCTTATGGAAAACTAAAAAAAGGAGGACAAGCCATAAGGGCTTAAAGCTCTGGCACCTGTCTGGCAGGAGTAAGGGCTAACAAAATTAAAATCATCCAAGAACAGTGCTGTAAGGTAGCTGAAGCTGCAGGCACAAAAGGAGCCGTGGTCAATTTTTCTAAAACAAAATTAAGATCCCAGGGAGGAAGGACAGGCTTCCTGAGAGGCCTCATATGAAGGACTCCTTTAAGAAACTGTTTAGGCTCAAATCTAGAAGCTAAAGGAGGTGATAATGGCAGACAAGCAGAGATAGCTGATATGTGGGCTTTAAGAGAAGAATAAGAAACCCATCATTATGCAATTCACACATGTAAGACAGAACCAAAGAGACATCCACAGAAAATGGATTCAGGTTATGATATAGACACCAAATGGAAAACCTCTTCCATTTGGATAAGTAGGATTCCCTAGCTGTGAGATTCCTGGCCTTCTGCAGGACCCAAAGCACGTCCTCACAAAAAATAGTATCCAATTATACTGTTGCAGCCATGCTTTTTAGAGTAGCCAAGGTGTCACTAAAATAAGCTCAAGTACTCTCAAGACATTAAAAGTATTCTCTAAAAGACCACACATAATGAAAGGTATAAAAATATTTAATAATGAAAATATGAGAATACTAAATATCTAAGTATAATAAACACCAGGGTTTCAATCACAGGAAAAATAAAAATAACACAGTTGGATAGATTCAGGCAGATACAGAAAAACAATACTCAGCTAATCTCACTATATTTCTTGACTGTCTAAAGAGTAACTGTTCCCTAGCTAACTTAATAAAAATACAGAAAACCAATATTAGATGCTGAGATGCTTACTTCCACATGGCTAGGTGATACGCTTCCAACTAACTGAACTGTGATAACTGTCATAGATCTTTTATATATCAGGTTCCAAAACAAAACAAACTGTTGTAATAGTTCCATCCTCTCAGTGCTAGTTATGGAATGACATCACATTCTATCACCTGACTTTAGTACAATATACATTCAGAGCTTTGGTAAGATATGTTGCAGTATTTGAAAATTATACAACAATTTCAAAAATTCTACTCCTCTCTTCCAGAATTCTTTGTTTATACATATGCATTTAATCAGTTATAATAACACTGTTAATACATTTTTAACACAAGCATCTGTACAAGTCAGTGTGATAATCAAAATTATTTACACAACTCCAGCTATGTTGGCATATGTTACACATGCACTGCCATATTCTTCCTGGCACAGATGGCAATACCTCAAATTGTCACATCAGGAAGGGGAGGAAAGGCATAAAGAAACATCTCCTTGCAAGAAAAAGAGAGGGTGTCCACCTTTCAGACCAGAGGACTGGGACTCTGTCTCAAAACAAAGGAAGTTGTCTGTTCAGAGGGGAGGCAAAAAGATCAACTTGAGGTGCACCCCACTGGTGGACAATTTCCAGAAACACATCCCTGTGAAGCATCAACTCATGGGATTGTGTTATGGACCTACTCAGAGAGACTGCCACAATGTTCTGACTTGAGGAAATATAAACTGCCTGAAGAGTCGCAAGGTACTGGATAGCTAGTTTCCACACTAGAACAGCCAACCGGCAAAGGAGTTAAGATCTCATCTTCCCTTGCGTGTTGACATACCACATCACTGTGGTACTGTCTGTAAACACCTTGAGAGGCTCTGGGGAAAATAGAGGGTGAAAAGATTAAACAGCCAGCAGGAGAGCTCTCATCTCCTTTACATTGATGTGGTCTTTCCTTTGCTGAGGCAACCAAGGACCCTGTACCTTTAGAGAGCTGAAGGATGCTCCCCATCCCACATCTGTGAACAGCTCCTGAGAGGGAAGAGGGGTTTGAAAAGGGAGCCCTGGATTGAGAGTCGACTGCTGAATCCACTACCAAAATTCCAGCTTGAGGCATGGAAGAAGGGGAGTTAAAAGTCCAGGGGACGAGAATGCTGAAGCCAAACTGACTTAAGAAACCAATGAAGTTTTCTCATGTGGAGTTTGGCAAAAGGGAGCATAGGAATGATGGAGGCCATAAAGCCTAGTGCTTACAGAAACTCCCTTGCTGTGATTAAGGCCAGTGGAAAAAGGGACTGAAAGAAGGAAATGAGAGTCAAGGCCTTGGAAGGCGGGAGGGATGCCGACATAGGAATAGTCTGGATCCTGCACCCTAGAAATACATGATCCTGTGAAGGAGTCAGAAAGGATTTTTGGAAATGTATAGTGAACCCCAGGCTTTGCAAATGGGAAATGGCAAAGTGGAGATGCTGCAGTAGAATCTCTGGAAAGGATACCTGAAGTAGGAGATCGTCTAAGTAGGGAAATACTTGCATCACTCTTAGCCTGCAAAAAGCAATCACAATAGCAAGGCATTTGGTGAATACCTTTGGGGCAGTAGAAATGCCAAAGGGCAAAGCAGAGTACTGAAAATGCCAGGAAGCAAAAGATAAATGTAAAAACTTCATGAAAATAGGATGAGTAAGAATGTGAAGATACGCATCCTTGATGTCAAGAGACACTAGAAAAGCCCGAGGAAGCAACAAAGGGAACAAGGTCTGAAGGGACAACATTTGAAAGGAAGGGACCTTCAGAAAGGTGTTCAAATATGAGAGGTCTATAATAGGTTTCCAAGTGCCCTCTTTCCTGGGAACTAAAAGCATTCTGGAGTAAAACCCTTTCTGCTTTGTTAAACTTTAACTTCCTGAATAGTTCCCTGAGCCAAAGATCCCTAAGCACTCCTGGAAAGAAAGCCAACTGTTCCTGAAGAGGCTGAGGAATGCCCCTGAAAGGGGAAAAAGGTTAAAAGACTATGTAATACCCTAGGCAGATGATGGAAAGAACTCAGGAATCCTGAGTAATCTTTAACAAACTGGAAGAGATAGGGAAAGATGAAGAGAAAAAGGAATGTGCCTATGAAGAACAATATAGTCAGGCAGCACCTGGTTTGTCAGGAAAAGGAGATTTCTGGGTCATATGAGTCTGGGTAGCTTTAGCAGGAGGAGCCTTTTACCACCCCCATTTTTACCCTTAGGGGAAGGGCAAGACTGCCTACAAACAAAGGCTGGCTTATTAGGGTAATTTCTTTGAAACTTAGGCACAGGAGACACAAAAAACATGTTGTTGCCTTGCCCTTATCCTGAAGAGACTTAAACAAATCAAAAGCTGCTGCACTAAATAAGTGTTTGTTATGTAGATGAGCATCCATCAACTTAGCCTTAATATCATGTGGAACAAATTCTATGAACCCTCATAAATTGGGATTTAGGAATGTTGCGGACGATATGTTTTGGATGACAGCTGGAGGCATGCAGTAAGGTATTAGAAAGAAAAGGTTTACAATACACAGAAGTTGCCAGAGTCCCATCTTGTTGTCTTTTTAAAAGGACATCAAGAAATGAAATACAATCCATGTCACAGTTAACTGTAAACTGAATAACCCACTTATTTTCATTAAGATATTGAACAAATTCCTGTAGATATTCAACATCTGATTTCCAAACCATCCAGCAGTCATCCAAAAATCTCCTCCAAGTATCTATTTCATCCAGAAATAGATTGTGGATCATTTGTTCTAAATATCCCATGAAAAGGTCGGCATAAATTGGTGCAAATGAAGCACCCATAGCCTTGCTTTTGAGTTGGAAAAACAACTCCCATTAAAGTAGAACACATTCTTGGTTAGAACATGTTCCACCAAACAAAGAAGGAAGGTGCTAAAGCCCGGACTGTACAGTGGAATTTCCCTTAACCAGTATTCCAATGCAGTGAGACCTGCCCAATGAGGAATACTAGTGTATAATGATGTAACATCAAGGGTGCACATAATCCACCCTGGATCCAGTTGTGTATCTGACACAATATTGAGAAATTCCATGGTGTCCTGTATACAAGCCCTAACACCTTTTAACAATGGCTTCAAGTATGTTGTCAAAAAAAAATAGTGGTTCTGTGAGAGAACCACTACCAGAAACAATCGGTCTAACTGGTGGATGTGTGGCATTTTTATGAATTTTTGGAAGTAGGTACAGATATTGTGGTAATGGATCCTTGACCCTAAGATGATATGAAGTTTTGTCACTGATAATACCTTCACTAACCGCCAACTGCAAAAATTCATCACTTTCACACTTGAATCTAGATGTTGGCTCAATGGACATGGCTGTGTAAAACCGACCATCTTTCAGCTGTCTCTCTGCTTCAGCCAAATAGATAGACCAGTCCCATGACTACCGTGGTCCCTCCCTTATCAGCAGTAATGATTACAATATTTTTATTCTTCCTCAAGTTTTCTAAAGCTTGAAGTTGTAATGAAGTTAAATTATTAGGAAAAAACTTTTTATCTGATTGTACACCATAATGTAGATCTTTCAGTACACATTTTTGGAAGACATCAACATGCTTATTTATAGGGGGAACAAGTGGATCTTTGAAATGTAAAGGTTTGTTGAGATGAAAATGTTGGTTTGTGGTTGCCATTATTATCAAAGTACAGTCTGAGATTTAATAATCTACAAAAAGAAGTCAAATTATCCACAAAAGTATCCTCAGACGGGTCTAGGACTATTCACTGAAAGCACATTTCACTGAAACACATCTGACTGTGCACAATTCACTGAAAGCTCAATTCACTGAAAACACAATTCACTGAAACACATTTCACTGAAAGTTATATATGGCCTTTTCCCCACTGTAGTGCGACCCAAGAGTTAGAATATATGGGGGGGGGCATAGTCCCCCACCTGTCTTAAATATTTTGAACTCTACACATGGATACTTGCAATTTCAATAAATAACTCTTTTCTAATCTTAATATATATCCAAACTATGTGGGGGGTGGTGCCCCCCACACCCCCCTTACTATATATTCAAACTACAGGGTCACACTACAGTCGGGAAAAGGCCATATATAACTTTCAGTGAATTGAGTTTTCAGTGAATTGTGCTTTCAGTGATTTGTGCACAGTCATTTGACTTTCAGTGAAATGCGCTTTCAGTGAATAGTCCTAGACCCCCTCAGACACCACATAGCCAGGAATAAAACTGAGACCTTTACTTAACACCTGATTTTCAATGTCTGACAGAACAGATGAAATATTGTGTACATTATTTAAGCTTACTTGAGTTTCAGAAGCTGTAACAATGTTTGTAAGGTTACATCTTGACCTATATTTCCTTCCGCCGCTCCTTCTACCTCTAAAGGGACTGAACAGATATTCTTTTCTGTGCCCAAATGTTTAAAAGAACAGCTTTTTGTAGATGCTGGTGACACTTCTTGAGACTCAGTTTCAGTATCTGTGAAAGAGGAGGAATCCTCCCCAGATGTATCACTAAATGATTTCTTAAGTATAGATTTTTCCTTTTTCTTTTTTGGCCAATATTATGGGCATATGGTTTACAAACTTCAACACTTTTAACCTGTTCAAATGGCTTTCCTTGACTGTAGTCCTTGACATCTCTATTAAATTTACATAACTTTCTTTCCTTAAGTTCCTTTTCGAATTCTACCAAATCAGCACTTAAATTTTGAAAGAAAAATGTATATATTTGCTGGCCATCAAACTGCCTGGCCTGTTCACACATCTCAGTCACCTCTGAAACACAGCTTTCTATTTTGCATTCATAAATGCACGTAAAACTTTTACAAATTGCATGGAAGTAGATTGCTGTATTTCAGACCAGGCTGTTAATAAAATATTATCAGTTTGGCCCACCGATGGTTTAATGCGAATTCGCAAGCCCCTTGCGGAAATACCCTTAAGTTGGTACGCCTTAAACAATTTCAGGTGCCAGACACAGGACCTAAGATTTTTCATACATTTAAAAAGTTTGTCAAATGTTTGAGTGCATTGGTTCTCTAACTGAGACTCCTTGTTTGATGTAGTGCCTATATTAGAGTCTACTCCAAAAACATGGATGTCATCCTTGTCCGCTGAACGTCCCTCCAGAATTGTCATTAAATCCATTTCTAAAAAGGTAATAAAACACTGTTAGAGAGTGTCACTAGTTTTTGAAACTTTCCCTTAATTATGATTCAGACTATATAAGAGAAAAAAAATCTGCTGTATCATAATTGCACTTAACAGAATGGTGAGCCACCTGAGAAGTCGTCCCCAACAAGGAGAGAGCAGAAGTCTTCCCTTCAGAATCAGGAAGGTCAGAAATAACCTGACAGGCCTAAGAAAGAAGAACCAAAACATATTTAGACATATGGGTCTGGTAATCGATAGCCCTAAAAGCCAAAGTAGCAGAGGTATAAACCTTACCTAGCCTTTTCACAGTCCTATTGTGTTTGTCAGAAGGAAGAAACTTTGTAGAAGGTAGTAAGTGAGATGGCAAGTTAGATGCCACAGACACCACAGAGGGATCAGCTAAAGGACATCTATGAAAGAATTTGCAACATTCAGGAACCCTGTAAAACCTATCAGATTTTTTGAGGGCAGAGAGCTGGGAGTCTGGAGCCTGAGAAAAGGCAGCCAAAACAAGAGGGGCAGCAGAAGGTCTGGGAGACTCCATTTGCAAAAACTCATAATAACTTTTCTGCACCTCAGAAACCTGAACACAGTCCCATTTAAAAAATAAATTCCATCATCCTGTAAACTGTATCCCCAAAGGAAATCTCCTCAAAAGGAGTGTCAAGACTAGTACACTCCTCTTCCTCAAAACTATAGTCTAAGGAAGATGGACTCTGGGATGAATAAGCAATGGATTCCTCATCTGAATCCACCTCTTCCTCGGAGGAATCCTGTTCCCTAGGTATTTTAAGAGGAGTGGAGGACCAGGGCGGTGCAGGAACACAAACTTCTTGAGGAGCTTTCAAGGCAAGAGTGCATTAAACAAACCCTGAGTGAAATTCTGCCATTCACTCTGAGGGTCCTTAGGAGTCGGAGAAACATGCTTTGTTTTTGGTTTTTTTTAAAGGGACATCTGCCCTGTGAAACTTAGAAAGTTCAGATGCCGAATGACATTCCACAATCATAGTCGGAACTTCTCCTCTAACCAGAATCTTAGGAACACTCCTAGGAACTTCAGTAATAATCAGCTGTGGTTCCCCCTGTATGTCCAAAGCGGACGTCTGCATGGCCTCCAGGGATGTGCATAAAGTTGGATCCATGCTTGCCTCAGAAGGGGTAGCAGCAGAGGAATCCAACAGAGGAGCTGGGCGATCCTCCAGGCTTTCACTAACCTCAGGAGAGATGGCCGGTAGAAATGGTACAGCAGAAGAATCAGCCCAAGACTTCTTTGCCTTCTTCTTCACAGATGGCTGACCCTCAGAGAAGGAAGTGTCTTTCACTAAAAGCTTATGATATAGGTTCTCTAAATACAAAGAGGAAAGTCAACTACAGAGTCTTTGAGATGAAAGCCTGACAAATCGAAAAAGACATATGGTTGTGGGAAGCACCGAGACAAAATAAGCACTGCCTCTGATGGTCTTTATGGGGAAGCTGTCTCCCACAGTGGCATTTACCCTTTCTGGATGATATGAAACCCCACAAGTAACAACAAAAAGGAAAACAGATAAGAGCAAAAATCCCAACGGGGCACTTATCTGAAATGGCTTGGTGAACAAGCAATGAAGCTAGCATTCAGACCGCCGGTAAAGAAGTTCTGAAGAGGGTGCATCCAGACATCACCTTTATGCACTACGCTATACATGGGGAGCATAGGTTTGATGTATGACATACCTTAAAACAACTTAAAGGCTTTGGTATACTGGCCGGACACTGGGCTACCCTTGGCAGGGGATCCCTATTGTAAAGAATACTTCAAAAGTGAAATGGAAGGACATTTTTTGTGCTAAGCGATTGAGAGGTATGTGCATGACAGTAATGTACAATATATATTCTATATATACTCAAAGTATCATAGGAATGAAATAAAATATTCATATTAAGTAAAACAGGTGAGAGGTGCCTCTTTATTAATTTACCCAGAGTCTCTAAAACAAGTACTTTTATGTTTTTACTTAAGATGATTTTAAAGCTTTCTGAAAACTTTTGACTTCCTAATATTAGTGAATATTTGTTTCTTATCATTCACTGAAGATGCAATTTTTTTATTTTATAAAAAGGCTTTCTCAGTACACACTAAAATGCAGTTTAGTAAACAAAGCATTATGGCCTTATCAGCATATAACAAATGGCTTGTCTTGTCTTAAACATACTTCTGAAAGGGAGACAGCCTTCATTAAGAAGTTTATAGGTTAAGGAAATGATAGGGAATACAGCGCAAGCCGTAACAGGAAACTAATTGGCTTTATGAACTGCAGTACAATGATATTTTTATTAGTGGAGAGGTGAAATGAATCATAACATTTTGTTTTCATTATTTGTGGTAAAGTAGTGTTTTGGGGTGACTGTGGGATATCTGTAGATAATGAATATTCCATCTGTGAAATAAGCACATTATGATAACGGCCTGCTTGGCTGTGGTAAGAAGATGGGACATTTTTATAAGAAACATTGAGCTGGCTTAGCACTTTGTCTGACAGAGTCTTTGTGTGAGATACAAAAGGCAAGTTTTGATTTAGTAGTAGGCATAAATATCTCTTGAGTTGGAGAGACTAGACAGTTCCAAAAGGGTGAGTATTTATTAATGCTGAGATACAGTTAAGGTTATGTGATGTACCAAAGACCATAAATTATAGTTATGTACTCAGCATAACACTGCATCTGTGTTTTTTGTTTTCATCTGTTATCATCCTTCCTCAACTGATGGGTCTTGCATCCAACATTGGGTCCGTCCTCGGCCAATCAGACTTTAGGCACTGTAGCTTGAGCTTCTCTTTTTACCCACAATCCCTCTCTTCTCCTAAGTTACTTCAGATCAAGTTTGTCCTCTCTTCATTTAATCACAAAATGACAAAACAGAATCAGCCACTAATAATCTCAAGGCAGGTATTACTATGAAGTGAAAAAGAAGAAAATGAGAGAGAAAAAGAGAAATAAAATCCTGGAGCCCACATAGCAAGACCACTAAGGAATATTCCTCAGGCCATACTAGGAGGCAATCAAAAGGAAGGGGGACTGGAGGGATGGAAGTTGAAGAAAAATGAAAACAGACAACACATATGCAGAGTTATGATGAGTACATAACTATAATATCTGAGGTCTTTGTTAGTCATTCCTCAATTGATGGGACAGAGACAACAGCTACAGTGCTTTAGGGTGGTTCTCAAGGAAGGATATTCTGAAGTAAAATGGAGCCAAAAACTGCCCTATTCACAGATAAGATGTCTAACTTTTAATGAGCTATAAAGCAATGAGAACTGGATCATGCAGCAGTGCACAGTCATCTATAAATATTTTGGACAAAAAAGATGATGATGCAGCAATAGCCCTAGTTAGAGTGAGCTTTAGGATGTTTGGGTAATGACAGTCCTTTACTCTTGCAAACAACGACAATGCAATCTGTGAGCCATCCGGCTAAGGTTACTTTTGACATTACTTTGCCCAATTTAGCCTCAGAAAAAGAGATAAACAGTTATTCTGACTTTTTTGGTCTTTGGTTCTATGAATGTAAAATCTGAGTTGTCTATACACATCTAATAAATGGAGTACATATTCCCTCTTGTTAGAATAATTTGGGAAGAAGACTCTTAGGTTAATTGACTGGATAAAATTAGCTTCTGACAGTACTTTAGGTAGGAAGACAGAGTTAATCAGAAGGGATACTCTGTCCTTGTGAAAAATTAGCATGGAGCTTTGAAACTCATCTAGCTGATACAACAGTGACTAGAAAAAGTGTTTTCCAGGATAAAAACTTTAAATCTTCCCTGGCTGAGGGCTCAGAGGTGGGCTAATTCAAGGCTTGAAGGATGAGTTAAGTTCCTAAGGAGGAATAGGGTCCTTAGTAGGAGGCCAAAGCAGCAAAGTACACTTAAGAAAAGCTTTGCACAATTCTACAGAAGCTAGAGAAGAATGCTTTTCACCTATATGAAAATATGAGATGGTAGCCACTTGCACCTTAACTGTTGAATAACTATCTCCATTGGTGAAGATGTAAGCCAGAAAATGTAGATTCACTGGAATCGGTGCTGAAAAGGGGTCTAGATTCCTCTGTTGTGCCCAGATAGAAAATCTTTTCCACTTGCACTTATAAATCTTACTGGCAGAGGGCTTTTGAGATGACAAAAGAATGTGGTGAACAAGGGAAGAAAGTAGTAACCCAGGGCAGGTGTGCAAAACTTGAATACCATTCAGCAAATAATAAAAATAATAAGTCCACATTGACCCAAGCATGAAACACAAAGCTTTCGTACTCCATTAGGACTTCTTCAGAACTAAAGTAGCTTAAAGCCAGTAGTATGTATACATAAAATAATTCCTTAAACGTTTTCCATTCTTTTTCCACTATATGTTACCAGCTAAACTGTATAAGGTCACTAACTGGTTTTGTATTTTAAGTGAATAATTTTTTAATTGCCTTTTATCTGGTTGCTCTATTTATGGTGAATGTATTCAGTAAAATTTTAGTTCTGAATAAGTCCTAGTGGAGGACGAAACTACTTTGTGGTTTGTGTTGCAATAAACTTGATTTAGTTATTTTAAAGCTTCATGTTTCATGCCTGGGTCAATGTGGATTTTTTATTATTTTAACAAGGGAAGAAAGCCTGGAGTTTCTAGCCATTACTGGAAGTGGAGAAACCATGCAGTCAGCTTGAGAGATTGCAAGTCCGGGACAGGGAAGCCGGACAGGTGGCACAGACGTTCTGAGTAGGATCCAGCACCCAGAGAGGGTGAACTAGTTGAGACCACAAGAAGGGAACCCATACTTTGGCAGAATGGGGCAATGAGGGTAACCTTGCTCTTCTGCTGTAATGCCTTCTGAATAAACTTGGAGGATGAGGAGAGTTGGAGGAAAGCATATAGTAGACTGGAGGCCCAATCATGTGCTAGAGAGTCTTTTCAGTGACTCCCACTTCATAGGGAATCAGGTTAAAGTACCTGCTGCACTTAGTACTGAGAGGAGAATCAAAGTGATCACTGAATGTTTGACACCATCTATGAAATTTCATATTGCCATTGAATGACTGAGAGACCACTCATGAAGGAGTAAGACGGACTAGCTCAGTTTGTCTGCTATCCCACTGGTTTTCCCCAAAATATGCATTGCCAAGAGAAAGTAGCTGGAGGAGATGGCAATTGCCAAACTCTCATTGCCTCCTAACATAATGGATAGGACCGGATTACCCCCGTTTGTTGATGTACCGGACCACAGACATGTTGTCAGTCTGAATAGCAGTCATCCCTAGAGAGAGAACATCTTGAAATGCCTGCAACACCAATAAGACTGCTCTCATTTCTAGGAAACTGATGTCTGGGACAACATGCCTTGGAATGTCCTTCCAAAGTAATGCCCAACCCACTCCCTGCTGGGAGGCATCAGTAGTCCCTGTGGCCTTGGGCGTGGATATAATAAAAAGGCAGCCCTGAAAAACTTCTTCTATGTGAAACAACCATGCTATGTGATCCTGCAGACATTAATGATGTGACTGGATGCCATCAGTGCATGGTGTCTTATAGACCACTGTACTGCTAGAGTCCAATGTAATACAGGTGTAATTTCAAATATTTACCAATCTTCGTAAATATGAACTGAATAGCCTTGAATCTTGCGACAACAAAATAGCCAAATTTGCCACTAATCAGTCTCAAAGATCTCACCATTACACTGCCCTTCTCCAGCAGAACTGGTTAGAGCTCCCTCGCCTGCTTACTCTGACTCAGCTGCTAACTGGCCATACAGTCTTATACAAATCTGACAACTGCCCAGCTCTGTTTGACCTTGTCCAACCCTACACTAACCTAAAATCTCTTAGGTCTGCTGATAAAGTATTGTTGAAGATTAACAAAACCCAAAACTCTCACAGTATCTCCTTATATTCGCATATCATTGTCAAACTCTGGAATTTTCTACCTCAGCATATTTTGTCCATCAATGATATACACTCATTTAAACAATAACTAAAGGAATATTTCAAAAAACATAGGCTTTGCTCATGTTCTCCAGCAGGCTAACTAATTTAACCCCTTACTGTCTAACTTCCTTCTCTCCCCCACCCATTGTCAATATTTCTTGGCAAGTGAGCCTTCTTAGCTTCCGTTTGTGATATTTTTATCCTGGGGGAATATATATATCTATATTTATATCTATATCGTAACACCACTAGCACAAAAGTACAAACAACTATATATAAACTTAAGAAACCTTTGCGATTTTGGAAGGAATATAGACGCTAGGCTATTCTGGAAGGAATATAGACGCTAGGCTATTCTGAAAGGAATACAGACGCTAGGCTATTCTTGGTGTTTTGTTCAGTCTTTTTATTCATTTAAATCACATTCTGAGCAGTTTTGTTCATTTTAAAGTTTTCAGTCAAACTTCAACAGAAAATAACTTAAAGTGAACTCAGACTTATTATTTAACTGGTGTGGCGAGGGGGGATGGGTTAAGGAGTTACCTAATCCATTTAAGGACACTGGAAATGCTCAGGTTTTCATTTAGACCTGGGGGTGTGTCTGCTCGCAATTTTATCTGCTATTTTAACTCTTTAACTAACAGTAAGTTGTCTGTGTTCCAAAGGGTGTGAGTAATCCCTAGGGGATCTGTGACTTTTTTCAATTGCTGTAAACTGGAATCTAGAGAACTGGGAGCAGGTCTTACTACTATGCCCAGCTAGTGCGTTGTAAGGATCTCACTTCCTGATGGCTCCCACATGTTCTTTAATCCGGATCCTAGGTAGTCTTGTGGTTTTCCAATGTAGAATGCTTCACACTGACAGCATACTGAGATGTAAACCACATTGACGGTCTCACAGTTTAAATGGTCTTTAACGTGAATTACTACCTATGGGGTGGTGAGACGTACCTTGGGGGTTTGAATGATAAAATCGCACCAGTGACATTTCTCACATTGGTACATGCCTGGGGTACATTGAAGGTGTGTGGCTGCAGCCTTTTTCTGATTCAAAAGTGGCTTTGAGAGACACGCTCTTTTTGTAAAAGAATTTTGGCTGGCTTCCAAGGATTAGGGCTAGCTCTGGGTTCTCCGCTATGAATGCCTAGTTTTTACCGAGGATGTATTTGATGCTGGTGGCATCTAGAGAGATGGGCAAGGGAAACCTTGGGGTAGTATCCTCTGGTGCCTGAGCTTTGGGGTGGAATCCGTGTTTAAGGATTGGTGGGTACAAGGTTTCTTTCCTTGCGATTACCAGTCCCAAAACTCTGGAGACTAGATTCTCTGGGTAGTACCTTTCCAGTAAGAAGTCCTTGAGGTGCTGGCATTCAAAGTGGAAAGAATCTTTCTCACTAACAATTCTGCTTAGCCATATGTACTGCCCCTTCACAATTTTCTGCTTCATGAAGGGGGGTGCTGGCTGTGGAAATCAAGGTTATTTCGAAAAATGCTCTTCCTATGGAGGGTAGATTTGAAAGTCTTGAACTGGGGATCCAGGGTTAAACTGGACTTGGGTTCCTCTTCCTGAAACTGTGAACTGTAGGAACCGGCTGCTATATATATCTATCTATCTCTCTCTCTCTCTCTATATATATATATATATATATATATATATATTAACATGGAAACCTTTTTCGGACTTGGAGGATCGTAACCCACAGCCAGAACTTAAAGTAGAAAACATTAATCATTCCTTTCAAAACATACAAAGCTTAAAAACCTGAGTGTTTTCATTCATTCATGTTAAAAGTCGAGCTTCATCAGAAATTTAACATTTACAAATGATATAAACAGCTTTGGATGGTTAAGATTCATTTTCTCATCCTACCTGTTCCATTTTAGAATGCTTTTTATATTTAAATTACCATTTAAACCAGGGGGCGTGTCTGCTTGCAGTTTAATTTGCCATCTGAGTTCTTTTACTTCGAGCTGGGGGTTGCAATCTCCCCACAAACTAGAAATTTTTTCTAATACAATAAAGTTGAATTCTTTGCACCGAGGGCTACCCAAATTGTGTCTAGCTAATGCATTTTTAAGGACACCCTTTCTTAATCTTTGACAGTATTCCTTAATGTGATCACTCAACCTCCTGATGGTTTTCCCTATGCAGAATGCATCACATTGAACACAAAAAGCAAGATAAACTAAATTGTTGGTGTTACAATCATAGGCTTTTTGAAAGGAAATTCTGAACCTGGGGGATCTCAAAGTAAAACATGTACTTATGGCTATGTATTTGCAGCATGAGCATCTGCCGCAGCAATACATTCCTGGAGTGGAGGTGGAGGTTGAGGTTTTAGTGTTATGGGAGAGCCCAAAGTCAAACAGTGACTTGAGAGACTGTGTTTTCTTGTAGCCAAAGACAGGGGAGGGTCCTAGGGCCTTGGCCAATTCGTGGCTACTGCTAATGATCTCCCAGTTCTTAGTGAGGATGTCTCTTATGACTTGTGAGTCTAGGGAGATCGGGAGAGGGAATCTGCTGTTGTCATTGACGTTAGACTGCCTAGTGTTAATGAAGCTATGTTTTAGGGTAGGGGGTATCTGCTGTACTTATTGTCCATCACTTCTTTGAAAATCTGATTAATTAAAGCCACTGGTTAATACTTTTCAACAAAAAAGCTGCTTCATGAATGGGCTTTATTTAGCAAATGTGCTGTCTTCACTATGTGGCTTAACCGTACAAATTGCCCTTTCACTATATTCCTCCTTATAAATAAGGGGTATTGGCTGGTGAAATCCAGATAGTTGTTCCAAAAGGTACTCTTTCTGTGGATTGTAGAAGCAAACTTACTGGTCTCAGGGTCTCGGGAAATGATAATATCAAGAAAGTTAACTACAATACCTATACCCAAAAGGGTGAAGTCAAGGAACCCTATGCTTTGACTCACTCTGGTAAGAAACAATTCCAGCTCAATTTGTGACCCTCTCCACAGGAAGATGATGTCATCTATATAATGTTTATATAGACTAATTCATTCAAAACCTTCAAGTCTGGAGAGAATGTCTGCTTCCTAGGAGCTGAGCACCAGATTGGCTTAAGCTGGTGCCATTTTGGCACCCATGGCTACCCCTTGTAGTTGTTGATAAATCATGCCATTGAAAGAAAAAAAGTTATTTTCCAGTACTAGTTTCAATAATGTTACATAAGCTTGAATTCTATGTGGGGGGGGGTTGGGTATGTTTCGCCAGATAATCTCTGACAGAATCTAAGCCCTCCTGGTGTGGGATGCTAGTGCAAAGGGCCACAATATCAAGAGTGACCATGGTGCAGTGAGCTATGAAAGATGTGCTTTTGTGGACTGCATTAAGGAATTCCCAGGAGTCCTTAAGATAGAACTGGGAACTTTGTACTAGCAGGTTAAGAAAGAAATCAGGATGTGCTGCAATGTACACAGTTTTCGTTTTCTTAGATGCTACAATCTGTCTAAGGGGGGAATCAGTTGGGTTTTTGTGTATTTTGGGAATCCCAAACATTCCCCCAATAAGAAGTGTATTTACTGACATGAAATCAACTTCCCGTTCTGTGATATGTCCCTTCGTGTACAGTTCATAAATAATCTTATCTACTTCAAATACATTTTGAATGACTGTTTCTGGGAGAGCTACTCTGCAATTATTTGCACTGGATAGGGCTTCTTCCATTTTTCTGACATAAGTGCTACTGTCCATAAGTACTATGTCTGCACTTTTGTCTGCCTTCAAAATCTTGATATGCGGGTCACTATTAAGCCCCTGAAGAGCCTTTTTCTCTAGCATGGAGAGATTAAACCAGTTGGTTTCTTCTTACAAGCGGCTCTAATTTCTTTTTCACAAATTCTTGAAAAAATATTGACAGACTGGTTAAGAGGTGGATTAAAAGTGGTTTTCCTCATAAGGGGGCGGGACCTTCACTATCTGAATCTGACTCACTACTGCTGGTTTGGCTAGTAACTTCAACAGAAGAATAAATGCAACCTAACAGGATGGTGGTTAGCACTTTGTGACATTGTAGCTTCATTGTCTCCCACGAAATTCTACTGATCTCAAGAAAATCTGACTAGCACTAAAAGAAAGATTATTAAACTCTATATTGTTGAACATAAAGCCTTGTTTAAAGTTAAGTTTTCTACAAAACAAATTTAAATCAATAATAACATTGGTAGCAGACTGTGAAGATAGGTGAAGGCTCCCAGCCTAGCCAGATAGAATTTTGTAAACAATTCTGTCATTTGTAAAATTAATGTAAGCCACAAGCTTGTTCTCTTAAATGTGAAAAGACTGCATTGGATATTGAACTGCAAAAATGTAACAACAGTGCACTCTGCTGTAAGAAAGCTAAGTCAAGCATTTCATGACTGTCTTTGATGTCAAAATGCGGAGCCAATATGTCAAGAGGGAGGCATCCTGTTATTGTTTTAAGACCAGAGTTAATGGCTAAAAGTTGCATGTATAACTGTCCTTTATTATTCTGGTTTCTGACCAGCTGTAAAGAATGTAAATGTAGTTTCTGTTAGCCTGGGAACACCAGAGAAGTGTGAAGAATGATGTCATGTGAAGCAGCTATGTGTTATCAATTTAAAGACAGAGAATCAGAGAGATCAGAGCATTTATCTTGAGAACATCCAACTCAGCACTGCCTGTGTCTAGATGTAAGTTTATTTTAGAACTGTGTTTTCTCTTAGATATAGCTAGGAAATAGGAAGATTAGACTAGTTTGTTTTTCTGTGATGTCAGAACTTTTCTATGGTATTATTTTAAGTATTTCTCTGTGATCTCTGAACTATTGACTAGCCCTGTGTAGTAACAAGTATTGTCTTGTGTTTTTATTATTTATTATTAAATATTTTTTAAACCTTTCAACTGTGGCTGCTTTATGTAGAGTTAATTTAAGCTCTAGAGTACACTGCATGTATATAGTGATACTGTACCAAGTCACTCTAATAAGCCTTGACTGTTCAGTCACACTTACCATTGGATAATAATATTGTACAGTAATAATTGGACACCCTTTCAGAAGGGCATTTGAGTAGCTGATATTAGAGGGTGGTGCCAGCTGGTACTACCTTTTAGACTGGGCAGAAAAGGGGTACAGCTGGAGAATATGTGCCAGACTTCCCCAGGAGTGTTTGTGTGGTTGTATAAAACTCTTATCTCAAAGTGTGTGTGTGTGTCAGCTACTTGGACAGGGACAGAGAGCACTGGTTGGACAGAGAGGGTGCTGGATGTTTTAGCTTGTCCACTAGGCTGAGATCTGGACCCTATAGCTGTGCCAGTGGGGATTCTGGTTGGGGACCTGTTGAGAAAGGGAGAAACCAGTGCCAGACTGACTGTGACCTCTATGTGCTTTTAAGGGAAAATGTACCTTATTGTGTGTGTATTTATTATCCTTTCCCTATATGGATGCCCCTCACTGGTGTTAGTGAGGAGGATTGAGGTTCCTTGATTGCTGGGCCAGTGCGCGGGCATCACACAGACGCTCTTTGGTTGATATAAAATTGACACCTTTTCTAAGATGGAACAACTATAATGATTGTAAAGTATGAAGGTCTGTGTAAGTGCTTTAGAAGGTATGTGTACATGACACTGCATGCTTTAGAATGTATTCAGCTTAGGAATGTGATACTATGCACTCAAAGGACAAAGTACTGTGTGCTATCTATTCTGCCTTTAGTGGTAAACATGCTCATATATGGAATTGTGTCTGGTTTTCTTTTTTGCCTAGAGATGTGTCAGTATCATGTTTCTTTAAAGCTACAGGTAATGTCCCTATTAGTTAGTTATGCTTCTAGCATTCTCATTTGTCCAATACTAATTTTCTAATGTGTCAGCATTAATAGCCTATATAAGCTGTGTTCTTTGTCTGCTCAGGGAGTCACCCTGGTACCTGCACATGTGTAATAAAGTTGCTGAACGAGAGGAAGTCTTGTATTTTTATTTTACAACTTGGTGTGGTGACTCAGATCTGATCTGGAAATGTCTGCGGTCACTCAAGGCTGCTGGACGTGCTGGTTTATGGGCCCATGACAATATTTTGTCTTTTCTTATGGTATCTCCACCACTGCCTTGTTTGAACGTGAAAAAAAACAAAACCGCGAAGCAATCACATGGCACCTTATATATTTATATTTTATTACATTTTTCCTCTCTTTTAGCATAATGGTAAGTGGCATGCTTTTCTTCATTCTTTATGTATAAATCC
Organism: Protopterus annectens; assembly: GCF_019279795.1. NCBI lineage: Eukaryota > Metazoa > Chordata > Ceratodontiformes > Protopteridae > Protopterus > Protopterus annectens. Next base: position 291,826,110 of record NC_056737.1, read on the forward strand.
AATGTGTGACTGAGAGATTAATCAAAACTTCTGGTGACATAAGTATGCATGTCTGAGTGTGGGATACTGTGGCATTGACCGTCGCTTTTTCTGTACTATAAAATTAGGTACAATTGATCTTTACCGATCATGGTAGCGAGTGTGGGAAGTTTAAAGGAGCCAGAAAAAGGAAATCCTGCAGGTTATATGTACTTTCGTGTGTCCCGGGACAGTTGTCTGTATTTGTGTCAGTAGATCTCCCTCACAAAAGATGATGGTAAACTTGCTTTCCCTGAGCAGGGAACTTTTAATAGAGATGTTTTACTAAACTTGCAAGCTAAATTAAAGAAAAAAGGGAAAAAAGTCCCTGGGCCGTGTTGGGCAGTGTTCAGTGACTGGATGACCGAGGCCAAAGAAAGGGAAAAAGATTCTATTGTTTCTAGCCTGAAAGATAGCCAGGAAAAACTTAAATGTCAATTAAGAGGTTTAGCTTATACTGCAAAAATGTTAGATGTTGTTAATGGCACACCCCTGAAAGAGCCTCCTTTAAAGGATTTTATCCAGTAACAGAACTTACTAAGTTTCAAATCACAGAATCGTCTGAAGACGATAATATGTGTTTCTCCCCTCCCCCAATGGTCCCACCTGCTTACCCGGTGGATTAGCACCCGGAAGTACAACAAGCCCCTGACTCCACGTTGGGCTCTCAAGATGGTGGACAGCAGAGCGAAGATGTACGATGGCAGCTCAGGGACCGACAACACCAGAAGGGACATGATAAAGAAGTTGGCCCCTCCCATCAAATGTATTTCAGGCCTAAATCAAAATACAAAAAGGGCGGGGTGGACACTGACAACACCACCAGTTAAAAGGGTTTCTTGGTCAATTTCCAATAATCATTGATGGAGGGGACAGTTACTCTGGCCTAGATAAATTTAACCCTGACTCAGCCTCCTCTTCCACCTCGGAAGATGACAGACCTATGATGCCACTTAGAGAGATACCAAACCCAGCACACAGCAGAGATGACCAGGAGCCTGCTACCATTGTCATTCCATGCACCTGGTCCGCGATAGATTTTCAGGCAATTACCAAATCATTATCATCAATTCGTACCGATCCAGCAAAATTTCAAAGAGTCCTAACACAGGTCACATAAGCCTACAAAACCCTGCAATCGAAGAAGTTCAACCCATACTCCAGTATGCTGTTCCTCCCGAACTAATGAAAAGAATATGGGACCATGCAAATGTTACCAGTCCCATCCCTAAGCATGACACCCCGGGGGATAATGGATTTGAGGCAGTAAGACCACCTAATTGATGCCATCACTGTCATTGTTCCGCCGACCCCTAATTGATCTAAAATAAAGGCAGTAGTCCGAAAGGAAGATGAACCCATTGAGGATTTCCTCAACCAGTTAACGGAAGCCTTCAAAGCATATTCAGGATACCCGGAGCCCACAGAGGGCCCAGCCGCAAGCGACATCTTAATTGGCCGAGCCTGGGCCTGCATGCATTGGTCACTCAGATCCAATATCTGTCAGACCTTCTGAACAAACAGCAAAAAGAACTACAGACTAAACTTTTAAATGCCCAACTTCATATGTTCACTGCCTACGAGCAGAGAAAGAGAAGGAGGGGCAGAAGAGGAAACTCGCAAGGGAGAGGTAGAGGCAATCAAAACCAGAATCAATCCGGCAACCGACAGTATCAGCAGTCGGCTCATCAGCAGCAAACTTCCACAGAATGCTACAACTGAGGACAAAACGGCCACTGTAGAGATAACTGCCCATATCTTGCTCCAATGCCACCACCGCCCACCCAAACTGATCCGTTTATGCAAGGGTCATCACAGACCAACCCTTTTTCACAACAGTGGAACTTGACTTGAACCCCACCCAATTGGTCCGCAGGCCAAAGTCAGACCCAAGCGCAACAGGAAATCTCCGAACAGCCTCAACAGCAATTGTTTCCCTTGCTTCCAATAGATCAAAGGGAACCATACGTTACGTTAACTCTTAAAAACGGTAGACACCCTTTTTTAATAGATACAGGAGCCACCAAATCCATGCTGACTTTATCCGCTGCAGCAGGTATACCACTATCAAACAATTATACTAAAGGAGTAGGAGTTTCTAGAGTGCCTATTGAATATAAAGAAACAGTCTTAACCCCTATTACCTTGGGGCCACTACAAGGAGAACAAAATTTCCTTGTAGGCCCATCAGCACCACTATACCTTTTAGGCAGAGATTTGCTCTGCAAAATGGGGGCAGGTATTTTCTGTACAAAAGAAGGAGTGTTCCTGCAAGTGCCCCCGTGTAGCCATGGTGAAGCCCTTGGCCTTCATAGTGACTCAATGTCCTTTCAAGTCCTGCTTGCTCCAGATCCACTGATGTCAGCTCATCAAGACTCTCTGCCCGCCTCTTTATGGACAACCCACGACAATGATGTCAGATTGTTAAAATCTGCCACCCATGTTCATATAACTTTGCAACCTGGTGCCCAATTACCTTCAGTACCACAATACACGCTTTCTAAAGAAGCAGAACAGGGCACCCAACCAGTAATTTCAGCTCTGATAGACCAAGCAATAATTGTCCCTACCATAAGTCCATGCAATACGCCAATTCTTCCAGTTAAAAATCCTGGTAAGCAGTCCTACTGATTTGTACAGGATATCAGACAAATTTATAAGGCTATCCTACCGGCTTTCCCTGCGGTGGCTAATCCTGCCACTATCCTTAGCTGTATCCCCCCTGATGAAGAATACTTCACAGTAATAGATATCTCTTCTGCTTTCTTCTCCATAACAGTACATGTAGATAGTCGGTACCTGTTCGCCTTTACTTACAAAGGACAACAGTACAGTTGTACGAGTCTACCACAAGGTTATGTCAAGTCCCCGACACTTTTCTCTAGAGAAATGTTCTGACAACTACAAGACCTTAAGCTGCCTTCCACTTCAGTCTTAGTTAAGTACATTGATGATATACTCATCGCTTCTGTGACCAAGGAGGCGTGTCTAGATGACTCATTGCTAGTACTTCGGTTTCTGGCCCAGCGAGAATTTAAAATCAATTTAAAGCCAAACTGCAATTTTGCCAGTCCGAGGTCCAGTATTTGGGTCATATCATCTCAGCTGGCTCTCGCCATGTTCTGCCCTCAAGCTATTCAACAGGGCCCTAGGCCCTCCACCCAATTTCAATTAAGAGGATTCCTGGGATTAGCAGGATACTGTAGGCAGTGGGTTCCCAATTTTTCTGAACTCTCAGGACCGCACTTGCCATTGTTAAAAAAGGAAACAACAGACCCCATACCCTGGACCACAGAACATGAAGCTGCCTTCCAAGCCATTAAATCTGCTCTAATAAACCCGCCCGCTCACAGTCTACCTGATTATCCTAAACCATTCTTCTTGTTCTGCTCTGAACGAAATAAATTTGCACTAGGACTCCTGGCACAACCTCGAGCAGGAGGTTACAGACCAGTGGCTTTCTACAGCACCCAGCTTGATCCAGTAGCTGCGGGGTACCCTCCCTGCTTAAGAGCAGTGGCAGCTGCAGCATTATTAGTAGACATGGCAGGGTCATTAACATTAGGACATCAGACAGTGCTGGTGGTGCCACATGCTGTGCAAGCCCTTCTTCTAAAAACTAAGACTCAGTATCTTTCAGCAGCCAGACTTACCAAGTATGAAATAAACTTACTGAGCAACCCGGCATTACAAATTGTTCATTGCCCACCATTCAACCCAGCTTCCTTGATTCCGACTAACAGTGAGGGAGAGCCCCACGATTGTATGTGTGTCATTAATTCTTTGCTTCCTTCTAGGATAGAGCTCGCTGATATACCATTAGTTAATCCAGACTACGTATTCTTTGTGGATGGTTCCTGCTTACATAATGATTTTGGTCAGCTGACAACAGCCTGGGTAGTATGCTCCCCACATGAAGTGATCTCCACTGGTAAATTACCACCGGGTACCTCTGCCCAATTCGCTGAACTTTTGGCACTAACGCATGCATGCAAAATAGCAGAAGGAAAAACAGTCACCATTTATACTGACTCTAGATATGCCTATGGTGTTGTACATGACTTTAGAGCTTTATGGAGAGAACGAGGGTTCCTGACATCCTCAGGATCTGTTATAAAATATGCTTCTTATGTCGATGACTTACATTTGCCTTCATAAATTGCTGTTGTAAAATGTGCAGCGCACCATTCAGATGACTCCTTTGAAATAAAAGGCAATGCCTTAGCTGATTGGGCTGCTAAACAGGCTGCATTAACTACTGCTGTTCAGGGAAATATTTCATAGTCTATTTATCAACAATCTGTACAGCCTTCGATACTTACACATGATATCTTAAAAGCTTTGCAGGACAAAGTTACAGAAACAGAGAGAGAGACAGACCTGGCAAAGGTTTCAGTGATTCACAAATGCACAATCCATTTGGCAACATCCTGATGGCAGGTTCGTCTGCCCTAAATCTATGCATCTCTCTTTAATAAAAGCTTATAATTTGCCGTCCCATATTGGAATCCAAGCATTACTAAAATTTATACTTCGAGACTGGTTTGCTCCCTCCCTCTCTGCTTCTGTACACCATTTTGTAAATACCTGTTCAGTATGTTTGCAACACAACATTGCAAAAGGGACTAAAGCCCAACCTCATCCTCTACCAAAGCCTCAAGGGCCTTTCTGTTCTTTGTAATGGCATTTTATTGAACTACCAGCCTGTAATCAATTTAAATATGTTTTAGCTGTTGTTGATGTTCCTTTCTGGTTGGCAAGAAGCTTATCCGTGTGCCAAAAATGATGCTGTTTCCATAGCTAAAAACTATGCTATGATTTTATCCCCATTTGGAGTACCCTGAAGTATCTATAGTGACAGAGGTACACATTTTACTGCACAATTAATTCAGGCATTGTTCCCTATGTTAGCTATTACACTGAAATTTCACTGTCCTTACAGACCTCAAGCATCTGGCATTACTGAACGACTAAATCAGACTCTTAAGAACAGACTAGTCAAACTTAACTCTGAGACTGGCATGACATGGGTACAGGCCCTTCCCTTAGCGTTGCTTTCTACCTGCTCTCAGGTTTACCCCACCAAGGGCCTCTCCCCCATGAAATAATAATGGGACACCCTATGCATCTTCCCGTGACCCCGCCTTCACCTTTTCCTACAATTGATGACTTTGAAGCTAATGATTTACTTTATTGTAAGTCTCTTGTTTCTGTCTTGCAGCAATATCATTGACAGGTTGCAGAAGCCCAGCATGTCCCTAGCCCCTTCTTAATACCTCTTCTACAGCCTGGAGTATGTGTTTATGTAAAGTCCTTTTCCAGAAAGATTGCCTTGCAACCATGCTGCAAAGGCCCTTTCCTAGTTTTACTTACCACTTCCTCAGCTGTTCATTTACAAGGCTCCCTAGACTGGATTTATGTTTCTCATGTAAAAAAAGTTGAGCCATCTGAATCCCAAGAACCTCTGCTCTTCACCCCACCTATTGACACTCCTATAGCTACTAGAACCAGAAGCAAGACTATGATACCTCCTGACGATGACTGCACAACAACAGAAACTCCTTGATCAACCACCTGTGGCTTCCTTCTGGGAAATTCAACAACATCCTTCCCAGCTGGCTTTTCTGCAAAAATACTGTGTTGCTATCCTTACCACTGTCATCATCGTACTCCTTTTTCTACTGTGGCCATTCTTATTTTCAGCAAACTCTATTACTGTTATCAAGAGAGCAACTTGGCACCCTGATTTTAATTCCTACAGTGCCCTTAAAATTACCTATGCTGCCTCTATGAACATCTCCAACTGTTGGATTTGTAATGCCATTCCCTCTGTACATGGGGTATTGTGGTCGTCCACTGCGCCACTTAACGTGACACATTCCTGGCAGACTATGCTTTCCGAGACCTCTAACATTACATCAACAAAAAGAGTTATGTTGCTGCAACTACTTAGGAAGACAAATGGTATTCTGTGCTTTTGACGACAGCATTCCTCTCAGCATCATTGGACTATAAAAAAGGGTCAGAGTAATTGCAATTATACTATTCAATATGAATGCAATTATTCTGCAAATATCAATGGAAGACTGCGCAACATCACTGGATGCAGAGCTTTACTATCACCAATACTGTCAATACTTCAAAGTTCTTCATCCAATGATTCAGGAGCAAATGCTCAGGTCCTCATGACAATATTCCATAATTTTCTTGAAGGACACACAATGTTCTCTAACATTAGTACATTAGGTCATGACTGTTATTTCATATGTGGAAGAAGGGCCAACAAGTGGCTACCAGAAAATTGGTCTGGTAGCTGTTTCCTAGGTTACATAGTCCCAGCTATACGGCATACTACCTCATTACCTCAAGGAAAGATACAAAATACTCAAGAGTTATGGAAGCTTACTAATCCAGTGGGAAAAGTGGATGCATCTTGGATTTATCATCATGATCTTGCTCACGCTAGTGCCAAAGGACTGGCCCATATGGATCTGGGAGATGACATTGTATGCTGGGCTGATATCATACCTGCTTATGGTGCAGTCAAATCAATTTGGGAACTGAGAAAGCTTTCCAGACTTCTCAAAGTCCTTTGTAATGCTGCCTTCTCAGCACTGGAACTCGTCACAGATGAACTAACTTCCATGAGAGCCACGGTCCTTCAAAACCATATGGCCCTTGACCTTGTGCTTGCTACGAAAGGAGGTACTTGTGCTTTAATCCAGGAGGAGTGCTGTACATTTATTCCTGACAACCAACAAGAGATAAAAAGCCACCTAGAATTAATACAAAAGGTTTCCGAACTAGCTTAAGCAGAAGAGGCTGATAGCTCCACTTGGACTTGGCTAACCAATCTCTACTCAAACTAATCCTAATGGTTGCAGTATTGATTATTTTGTTTTTTTATTATTGTTCATAATAAAAACATGTGTCATAAAGCTTATGTCTTCCAAAACAAGTGCCAAAAATCCTAACATTTACATACCTGCAATAACTGATGATGCTGAAGAAAGAAATGGTATTCACGATGAAGTTGAAAAACTCAATAACATGGTCATGTTAGAATTTGGAAAAATGTATGATAGACTAGATGGTGATGCTTACATGGCATCAAATGGGGTATTCTAAAGTATGAAGGTCTGTGTAAGTGTTTTAGAAGGTATGTGTACGTGACAAACTGCATGGTTTAGAATGTATTCAGCACAGGAATGTGATACTAGGCACTAAAAGGACAATGTACTGTGTGCTATCTATTCTGCCT
>NC_056737.1:291838388-291880888 GCF_019279795.1 Protopterus annectens
TTGTGAAAAACTAAGTAAGGAGGACGACTGCTCAGAGAATGGAGTTCAGATAAAGCAACTTCAGAGAACATGAAGCTGTCGCTTCAAAGGGGGGAAGGATTAAGGATGCCAGAACCAAGTTCAAATCCCATTGAGGCGCGGGATCTTTGATTGGAGGTTTGAGAAGAAATATGCCCCTTAAAAGGCTTTACAGAGTTTGTGAGCCATGATGCTAGACTCCGAGACACCTACATGAAAATTAGATATGGCAGCCAGTTGAACTCTAATAGTAGATGCAGATGATCCTAAATGAAAGAGCTCTGCTAGAAAGTCTAGAATAGACTGGATAGGTGCAGTAAAGGGATCTATGTTTTTTGATGTTGCCCAACAATATAAATCTTCGAGTAGAAGATTTATGAGAGGCTATCAAGATATCTCAGAAACCATGCTGTGAGGTTTAGAGAATGCAGAGATTGGTGCAGCTGACCCGATTGGTGGGTTAACAGATCTGGTACTGGGTCCAGATGCCCAGGCTGCTCCAAAGGGTACGATGAAAGCGGGAAACCATATCTGTGGAGGCCAGTAAGGGGCAATGAGGATCATTGTCACTCTCAAAGTGTTGGCTTTCTGAATTAGTTGAGATATCAGTGGAAAAGGGGAAAGGCATATAGAAGTCCCCCAATCGTGGACTAGAGCTGCCTCTGGTGGGATGGCCTGGTAGCGGAAGAGAGTGAAGAAGCCGTGACACTGCTGTTTTTTTCGAGTAGAAAAGATCCCATCTTAGGAATACTTCTTCTAGAACTGATTTCTTCAGAGACCACTGTCGGGCATGAGAATTGCCCTGCTCAACTTGTCTGCAATCACGCTGATTTTCCCGAATGTGCGCTATCTATCACAAACGCTGAGAGAGAGAAGCACTGCCAAAGTCTTGTTTGTTGATGTACCACACTACGGACATGTTGTCTGTCTGAATTGCAATAGTCCCAGTGGGAAGAGAGTCGCCAAGGGCTTGCAACGCTAAGCACTGCTCTCATCTCTAAGACATTTATGTGCAAGTGGCACTCAAAAGGTTGCCACGTGCTTGGACCTGTCTGCCCTGATAATGTGATGTGATCCACCAAGACAGTTGATTCTTGCATGATTGAGTTATCAATATGGTATGGGACAGAGCTGTTGGAAGGACCATTGAGTAAAAGCATCCATTGGAGGATCCTCATGTGGAAGTGAGCTAAGGGGAGAAGGGAATAGCTGCTGCCATGAGTCCTAACACCTTCAAAACTAGTCTGGCTTTGACTTTGTTGCATTGTAAGAGAAGGGAAACTGTTTTTTGAATGTCCACTAAGAGAAGGGAAACTTGTTTTTCTGACACTCTGCTCTGTGAGTCTGGCTGAAAGATTGAGAAAGTAATAGATTGACAAGGCGACAAGGCATATTTTTGAAATTTATTAAAATGCCTAGAGCTTAGTTTGGATGGTGAAGTCCCTGGATAGCAGAAGCTGATGTCTGGTGGTGGCGGTAAGAGCCAGTCATCTAAATATGGAAACACCTGGAATCCTTGACATCTCAAGTGAGCCATGCCACTGCCATGCATTTGGCTCTGAACTGGTAGTGACTGGCTCCCAGCCTGAGCGGAGAAATCTTCTGGAGCGTCTGTTCATCTTGATGTGGTAGTATCGTATTGTCCTGACCCAAGAAGGGTAGAATGGACTGTAGCATGACCATCCAGAATTTTGTTTTGATCCTTGCTGGTCTGCTGGGACTGATTTTTGATAGCAGCTTTGAAATTTCTAATGCTGCTTGTTGGATCCTTTGGGTTGGAATGGGATGTGAATAAAGGAATTTTGTAACCCTCGGATATGATCGACTGTACCCATTTGTCTTGAGTAAGGAAAAGCCAGGCCCTCAGGGATGCTGAAAGGGTTTATCAGAGAACGCTTCTGCTACCCCTGGTTTGCTGACCCTCCTCTGCCTCTAGGGCGCTATTATTATTATTCCCCTCTGCCTCTAGAGGAATTGACTGTGTCGTTAGATGAGACTCCCTGGGATTGTTTACGGACATCTTTCTACGGAACACATCTTTCCCCCTCTGACCTTTGGGATAGGGTCTAGAACGGGTAGAAAAACGACTCCACGGAGAGAGAGTCCACCTGGTCAATGTATCCTTCACCTGTGGACCAAATAAGGATGATCCATCAAAGGAGAATTGGTGAAGGACGCCTTTGAAGGGTCCGCAGTTGCACAGCCCGCATCCAGGCATGACGTCGTAAGGGCAACACCTGTGCCTGCAGCTCGCTGCCCATCCCCTAGCATATGAGATAAGCCACATGGAGGAGTTAACGATGGAATTTAGGGTTGCCACCTGGGAGTTCATTCTGTCTTGGAACCCCTCAGCTGATCCTTGAGTAAATCTCTCTGGAGACGAGTGAAGTGGCATAATAGTTCAGCAGACCGCAAGAAAAGGTCGCTGATGAGAACATCTCCTACCACGTACTGTCCATGGTCCTAGATTTCTTATTAGGAGGATGGACAGGAACCCGAGAATCGTAACTCCTTCTTAGTAAAATCTTTATCTCTAGCAGGCCTTCCTTGCCACCACTTCCATAAGGACACCCAGGAGGTAGAAGGGCGAGAGCCAAATGCCTCAAGATACACAGACTCATCCACTGAAGGGTTAAGGGCTGGCCAGTTCCCCCTCTGTTTCAGGATCTCAAGGATGTCAGCAAAGGAGACATCCTCAGAGGGGATCGAGGGAACCTTCAGATTCCTCTAAGTCAGTGTCAGAGGTGATAGACTCAGGGAAGTCAATGTGCTTCCTCTTGCACTGCCTCTTGGGAAACTTGAGAAGTTGGCTTTCAAATCACCGCAGGCACTGAAGATGGAGGGGCTGACGGGAGACTGTGGGACAGACTCTGGTTCTAACACGCTCTGCATGACCTCGAAGGCACCTCTATCAAGGCAGCGCGGTCCCCCTCGAAGAGAACAAGGACCCCCCGCACAGACAGGGATGGCTCGAGGGCGATGTCAGAGCCTAACTCACCAGTGCGAGCCCCGAGAGGAGGGCGGGGTCAGACAAGGGTCCGATGCCACACACCCCTCGCCCGACGGAGGGAGCGCGCGGAGATCCGATCCCAAGAGGGAGGAGATCGGAGCAGACGGGAGCGGAGGAGTCGTGGCTCCGGCGAGCCCTGGGCCCCTCCTCAAAAAGGGGGAGGAGGAATACATTGGGGAGCGGAAATAGCCACTGACTGCTGAATCATGGTCAGATAGCCTGGAAGACCGTGAGGAATGTGTTCTATGGCTCCGTTCAGAAAGAAGAGGGATCCTGGTGCAGCAGAAACGGAGCCGATAGAGGGGGATCTAGATCTCTTCCTAGAAGGTTGCTCTGATAAGAGTATCAGAGCCAATGGAGTTTTATCAACCTTGGCTCAAGCAGGAGCCGAGGTAACAGTATGAGGCTTGGAAACGGGGCTCCAACGAGCCGATGTGCTGAGACTTACATTTCAAGTCGACTCAGAAACCTGACTGTTTGGAAGTTTTTAATAAGCCAAGCAAGATTAATTTGTTCTTGCGTTCCTGCAGGACTCTAGGGCTAAAACCATGGCAAACAGCACAAGAGTCCTGCAGGTGCAAAGGTCCCAGGCAATAACACACAAAGTGTGAGCGTCTGTCAGAGACATTTTCTGACAGGACGAGTCACACTTTTTGAAGCCTGAGACTTAGAGATTTAGACATAATAAAAGGTGCAAGAAAACACACACAGGCACACACACAGCCCTTAATTAAAAATAAATTACCAGTCACACAAGGCCTAAGGCCTAAAACTAAAGGGGAATAAAGGAAGGAATTAAGGGCAACAAAGTTGTCGAACCAGGAAAAGGGGAATTTAAAACTAAAAGTTTTAGTAAAAAAAAGGGTACTAGGGGTCTAAGAATTGAGAAATTTAGAATTAAATTCTTCACTAACCTGCCAGAGCCGTGAAACGAGTTCTGGGTAGTTACCGCCTAGCATTGTGGGATACAGGGGAGCCTCGAGCCTGTGGAATTAGCTCTCGAGCTTTAGTATTGGTCGAGTCGGAGCCGAGGATCGGCTCCGAACCCATCCAGCAAGAATGAAGGCGAGACAGACAACTTAACATTGGTACTTAAGTATTATGAAAACATTTTATTGTATTGATCCATGGAAAGATTTTGAAATAGATAAGAAAAAAGCCATAATGATGAGATATAATATCTATAAAAAGATTAAAGAATGTAATGATTTTTTATGGAGATGGTCTATTAGAAAATTGCTGGTTAAGGCAAATATGAAATGCAAAAAAGCAAGATAAAATATGCAATGAATGTGGAGAGTTTGAAACTACTGAGCTTGTGTTTTTGAAATGTGAACGAGTTAATAATTTGTGGAAAGAAATATGTAAAGACAATAGGGTGAAAAGTTTGTTAAAATTTGAACAAATAAATATGGACATAATACAATTTGGTTATTATGGTGCACGTAAGCAGGAAGAAATGAAGAAAATGGACAGAGTAATATTTTATGCTTCATGTACTATATGGAACGAGAAAGCAAATTAAATTAAATACAATGTAAAATGGACTCTGACAAAGATTTTGGAAAAAAAATGTTTTGGTTGTGGATAAAAGAGTGGGGGATGCTTACACTGAAGTTTATAATGTATGGAGATTTGTAAATAGATGCAAATAATGTAAATATATAAATAATATGTAATGTATATATCAATACAAAAACCCTCAGTAAGAGGAAGATATTGGGTGTTACACATCCTGACTTCCAGTTTCCTAAACAGAAGAGGAAGCAGCCAGGAGGAAATATGGCTGCTGAGGGCCAAGGCAATTTGGAAGTTTAATGGGTTGAAAATGAAGAAAAAATGGTAGAACTGCTACTAGAAATGATTTGTTGTCTATCTGCTGATGGTGAGGAAATTGGGAAGGAGCTGGAGCTAAATGCAGTGGTGGAGATGGATTCAGAAGAAAATTTCCAGAAAAAAACATGTTTGAAATGGCAGAAACAACAGAAAAATGTGTTATTTCAACTTTCCAGTTGAGAGGGTTGCTGGATGAGTATCTGGAGTAGATAGTTATCCAGATTGAGCCAGAAAGTGGAAATGCTATATCCTGGAGTAACATTATGGAAAAAATAGAAGAGAGAGAAAAAGAGAAAGAAAGAGTCAAAGAAGGTTCCAGAAAAAAGTCCTAAGGTCAAACAGTGGAAAAAGTAGCTACGGAGAAGACAGAGATGAAGGAAGTAAAGAAAAGTATGATGTTTGGGTGAGCAGTAAAAAAAAAAAGGCCTGGACAGATATGAGGTATGGGACAATATTATTGCACCTCTGGGAGTAAAAGCTCTCCCTTTCTCCCTACCCCCACCAGCGTACCACAGGGATCCATTCTTGGTCCCATGTTGTTCAATACCTTTATCAACACATTTCACTCTGCTATACCCAATGCCAAAGTAATCCAATATGCAGATGACTCAACTCTAGCCTGCTCTGCCATTAATCTCCCCAAACTCCTAATAAAGACCCAAACCACCTTCTCGACCACCGAGGCCTGGATGCACCAAAACCACCTATCCTTAAATGCAAACAAATCCAAAATACTAATCTTCCTACCATCAAAATCCTTCCCTTTTAACAAAGCTTCTTTTAAAGTGATAAGCCAAAACAACTATCATATTGAAATCATCCCATATGCTAAATTGCTAGGCATTATTATAGATGAGCACCTGAAATTTGACAACCACATTCTTCAAAATATAAAAAAAATCCCACCAAAAACTTGGCAAGCTACACAAGAACAATAATTTCCTCTCAGTCCATACCAGATATAGTCTCGCCTCTACCTACCTTCTCCCCTCCCTAATGTATGGCACACCCCTTATAACCAATCTATCAGCATCCATCACTTCCAAATGAGAAAACTGTTATAACAAAGTTTCCAAATTCGCCACCAACACCAAAAACTCCTCCCATCACTGCATTGCCCTTCACTCACTAAACTTCCAAATTATCTGGACTACCTCTAACTCATAACTCATAGACTACTCTTCAAACCAACCAAATGCCCTGCCCTTACAAACATTCTTCTCCCTTACATCCCAAACAGAACTCTTAGGTCTGCTCACCAAAATTTAATTATTGTCTATAAACCTAACCATCCATCAGGACAACTACTCCTCTCCTGCTCCTTAGCCAAAAAATGGAATTCTCTCCCTCCTACCCTAAGAACAATGCTGAATGTGGAAAACTTTAAAACCCAGCTCTATTCCTATCTCTCCCCTAATCGGAAATGTAACTGCATCCTTCCAACCTAGCTCACCTCTCCCTTCTTACCCTTCTATATATAAGCTTTGTTTCCATCTTCTTATAATAACTATCTCTTCAAAATACTAACAATACTCTCTCACAAAAATCTTCCTTCCTCCAATCTGCAACCCTTCTTATCTCAATATTTTGTCTAGAATTTGATAACTACAATTGTCTTTCTCAAAACAATTTTGTAAATACTCTTCTTTGACTTGTATATATTATTTGTTTTGACTTATACATACATTTGTATTTGTATTCACATCTGCTGTATATTTTCTCCTTGATTTTACTTGTATTTTGTATCCTACTATATTTTATTGTTGGAGCTTTTCTCCCTGGGCCTCCACTGAAAATGGGCTCCCTGGGCCCAGTGGACTTCCCCGGTCATCAAAAAAATAGGAAATAAAATAAATAAAAGAACTAGGGAGAATAACTGTAGTTGATCTGAGATGTAAAAGTTATGCATATAGGGTTACAGCCTTATATGCATTTGTGACAAAAAAAGAAGGAAAAAAAGTGATGTACTCACCATAACATTCCATCTGTGTTGTCAATCTTCATTTATCCTTGACATATGGGACTCAGTTCCAAGTCTTGGAACTGGCTCGGCCATTACAATAGCTTGTGCAAACCAAAAACTCTTGAGCCAAGTTACTACCCAGAATGCCTCTTTCTAAATTACCACAGATCGAGTTTGCAGCTATAATAAAAGACTAGGAAAAATGTAATATTATAACCACTGAAGAGGCTATGTCCAAGGTTATACATGAGAAGACAAATAGCCAGGACTAAGGTATGTTCCTCAAGGAGTCTGAAGGTGGGGTAAGGAGGGTGGAGTATCAATGATAAATGAAGATTGACAACACAGATGGAACATTACGGTGAGTACATAACTTCTTTATCTGATGTTGTCAATCTTCATTTATCCTTGACATATGGGACACAGTCCTCAGCTACCTTGTATCTTGGGAGGCCTTATGGAAGGATATTCCTGAGCACCATAGAACCAAATGACGCTCTCCTCCTGGAGACCAGATCCACTTTTTAATGAGTAATAAAGATATGTGGAGAACCCGACATTGTGGCTGCACATACATTGTCCAAGGAAGCCTTGGAGTGAAAAACAGAAGATGTGGTTATAGCTCTTGTGGAATGTGCTCTAACTGGGGCTGCCAGTTTGAGGTTTTTCCTGTTGTAGACAAAGGCAATGCATTCTCTTAACCACTTAGACAACGTGATTTTATAAAATGATTTACCCATGGAAGACCTGAAAAGGAAACAAATAACTGATCCAACTTTCTGAAATCTTTAGTTCTGTCGAGATAAAAATGCAATTGTCTGTGGACATCTAATGGATGTAAGCAGTATTCTCCCTTGTTGGAAAAATTAGGGAAGAACACTGGCAATTCAATGGATTGATTAATGTTAGTCTCAGATAGTCCTTTGGAAGAAAGGATGGATTAGTTCTCAGTGATACCCTGTCTTTATGAAAGATCAAATATGGAGGGTTTGAAGATAATACATGAATCTCTGAAATCCTCTTAGCGGATGTAATAGCTATTAACTCATTCACTTCAATGGAGCTCAGGAAGTTTGCACTATAACTTCCAATGGGCAGAGCCTAAGCCTTTTGACAGAATCAAATTATGTCCTCACATTTCAAACAAATATTCATATTTATGGAACCATAGGGGTTATGAAAGAAGTATAAATAGCAAACTCTTCAGCACAAACTATTTTAACAGTGGTAGTATTTTTTTAGGTTCTAGGTCTTAAGCTAAATTTTATAAGTCACAATATCTCAGCAACCACTCAAGTTACACACATGCTGTCTAGAAACATTTTATTCATCTTGCTGAGACCTTTTATATGAGGCTATGAGTTCTGTCTGTGTTAAAATTTTGCTAAAATATTTAAAAAATGTGAAAATTATATCTATATAAATTAATATCATAAAAACAACAGTCAATATCTATTTACCTGCTCTAGACAGAGGTCAAATATTAATGCAGTTGAGTTTGCCATTATGTAAGCTTTACGATGAAATATTTTAAAACCTTGTACACAGCATGGTTTTGGAATTATTGATGCATATATGAACATGCAATACTCGATGCCTAGATACGTCAGTAGGAGTTAACTGCAGATGCACCTGGAGGCGTCACTCGAATGTAATAAGTTAAGAAAATGGTCTTCCATGAAAGAAATTTCAAATCACAGGTAGCCACTGGCTCAAAAAGGGAAAGGCAAATGATAAATAAACAGAGATCTCTCAGAGTAAGGTACCTGCTATGTCCCCAAATGAAAAAATGTCAATATCAAGGTGCAGGTACTCCACGACTATCGAAGCCAACCATCAACCAAAAAAGCAAAAATCAATAAAGAATGTTATACTTGAACAGCAAAAGAACTTTATTCCATGGGTTGTTACAACCCATGGAATAAAGTTCTTTTGCTGTTCAAGTATAACATTTTTTATTGATTTTTGCTTTTTTGGTTGATGGTTGGCTTCGATAGTCGTGGAGTACCTGCACCTTGATATTGTCAAAAAGGGAAAGGACCAAGGACTGCAAAACCATAGTAAGATCCCAGGGGACAAGAGGTTCCCTATAAGGAGGCTTTAACCATAATGTTCCCTTTAGAAAACCATTGCATAGCCTATATGAAATTAAATATTGCTCTTCAAAATGTTATTGAAATTAAAAATATCAGCAAACTGAACTCGGATGGGGAAGAAGAAGCTCCTTGTTTGAAGAGTGTAGACAAGAATTGCAAAAATTCTTCAACTTATGCCAAGAAAGGATCAAGTTTATCGCATGCCCATATGGAAAATCTTTTCCATCTGCTGATGTAGTCAACTTGTGGAAGGTTTATGGAAAGCTAGCAAAATGTTTCGAACTAGGGAAGATAAGTTATTTCACCTGGCAATCAGTGGAACTGGAGCAACCAAGCTGTAAGCTTGAGGTTTTTCAGGTCATGCGTGAACTAGTTCCTGAAGATGGGACAGGAGATCAGGATCCAGGTCCAGAGTCCACGGACGTTGAAGTAGATAAGGCTAAAGAAAGAGGAACCAGACTTGTCGTGGCAAAAATATAGAAATGAGAATCACTTTGCTCTTCAACCTTATGGCCTTCTTCAAGAAAAGGGGTACAAGATGAACAGAGGGAAAGGCATAGAGTAATCCTGAGGTCCATTTGTGAAGCAGAGCATCTCTTGGGGACTCCCCACTGACGGGGATTTAGGGCGAAGTAGCTGCTGCACTTCTTGTTCTGGGGGGGATGCAAAAAGGTCACAGTAAGGCTGGCCCCAGTGATGGAAAATCTCCTTCGCTACTCTGTGATTGAGAGACCACTCCTGAGGCAGGAGGATGCATCTTCTCAATTTGTCTACTGTCATGTGCGTTGCTACCAGAAAGCTGTTTGAAGAGCTTACCTATTACCACACTCTGAGGCCTTCTTAACAAAGGGAGTAAGACTTGGTTCCACCTTGCTTGCTGATGTACCAGACTACCGATATGTTGCCTAACTGAACTGCAATAGTCCTACAGGGAGGAGAGTTTGAAAGGCTTGCAATGCTAAGAGCACTGCTCTCAGTTCCAGAACATTGATATGCAGATTGGCCTCTATTGGGGACCAAGTGCATTGAAGAGTCCTTCCCTGAAAATGCACCCCCCACCCAATCTGAGAGGCATTTGTGGTCACTATGGCCTAGGGATGAGATGAAACAAACAGCTGACCCAAAAGTATTTCCTCAGATTCCATCTACCAAGATAAATCCTTCTTGTAACAATTGGTAATTCGGATGAGGTGAGATAGACGATGAGTGAGAATAAACCATTGAGAAGATAGAAGCCACTGTAGGATTTTCATGTGGAACCTTGTTACCGTACTAAAGTGATGGCTGCTCCATGGATCCCAGTGCCTGTAGAATTAGTAAGGTGGGGACACTGTCATAGGAGAGAGTAATGTCTACCTGTGATCTTATTTTCTGCAGTCTGTGAAAAAGAAGGGAGACTATGTAAGACGTCATACTCAGGCTGTCTCCTATGAATTCCAATTGTTGGGTTGGATTAGCTGAGATTTGGAGAGATTTACCATTACACCTAGATGAGAGCAAATGCTTAGGGTGAAATCTCTTGTCTGTTCAAGGAGATGCCTGGTGGGTGCGGTAGGAGCTAGTCGTCCAAATATGGAAACACTCAGAATTCATGCAGTCTCAGGTGAGCTGCGACTGCTGCCATACATTTGGTGAACACCCGGGGGGCTGTCGTGAGAAGAAGAGCAGAGCTCAGAACTGAAAATAACTTCTGCCGAGCCAAAAGCGGAGGAACCTCCTGGAGCATTTGTTCATTTTTATGTGGTAATACACATCATGGAGGTCTACAGAGCACATCCAATTGTCTTTCTCTCAGAAGGGAAGAATAGACTGAACTGTAACTATCCCACATTTTGTCTGTTGAACAAACTTGTTCAGAATGCTGAGATCCAAAACTGGTCTCCAGTTCCCTGTCTTTTTTGGCACCAAAAAGATCCTTGAGTAGAATCCGGATCCAATTTGGTCTGACAGGACTTCTTGGATGGCTCTTTTTTCTAGCAGCTTTTGAATTTCCAGAGCTACCTGCTCCTCGATTGGGTGGAACATCAGGGATCCTTCTTCCTAGTTTCAGTATAAGGTCGAATGGAATATAGTAACCTCTGGTAATGATTGTTAGCACTCAAGCATCTGTGGTTATCTTTTGCCAGGCTAGTGGGTGCCAGGATAGTCTTCCCTGACTGCCTCCAAAGGCAAGTAATCGGGTCTCCTATCAGGAGCGCTGGTGGAGTTTCCTGAGAAGGAATCTTTGGAACCCTGATTTTATGGGCAACCTCTACTGTGTGATTGGTGTCTTCCATTATAGCTCCCCCCTCTGCCCAGGGGGAGTTGTTACAACATGTGTCTTGAAAAAGCCCTCGGGTCTTCTTGAACCACATTTTCCTCCTTTTCTAGTTCCTGGAACAGGACAGTTGGAGAATGGAAAAAATGTATGCCCCTGGTAGACAGGGATTTTCCAACTTTTTCACACCTGGCTAATTTATCTTTCACTTTGGGTCCAAAATGGAAGCTCTGTCAAATGGAGCATTGATGAATGAAGACTTGAATTGCTCAGCAAACTCACACAAGCACGTCTAGACATGCTTCCTTATGGCTACGCCTGAACCTGCTGCCCTAATCGTCCCTTCGGCTGCACATGCAATTAGCCTCATGGACAAATTAGAAATAGACTCCAGGGTGGCAAGCTGGAAGGCAACCTTTTCCGGTACCTCATCAGACACAGCTCCTGTGATGGTATCTGAGAGCTTCTTGATTAGATCCTTCTGAAGTCTAGTGAAATGTGCCAAGAAGTTCAAAGACCACAAGGCAAAGGTTGAAGAAGTGTAGACCTGCTACTGAAATCTGTCCATTGCCCTAGACTCTCAGTTAGGGGAATGAAAGGTGGAACTTTCTTCTGCTAGCTCCTTCTTGGTGACTCCCACAACCACCATGGCATCTACTACTAAACTTTTGGCCCAGTATTTATGTTCCTCTGAAGCTAAAAGGATTTTATCTTGTTTCCTGGGGATTGGTTTTATGGAGTCAGGGGCCTTCCACACCCACTGGGTGATCAGTTTAATAAGATCGTCAGCCAGTGGGGTCACCCAAGAGGTAGATGGGTGAGCACCGAAGGCTTGCAAGTACAAAGACTCCTCTGAGGATGGGTCTTGGGACTTCAAGCCATCCCTCTGTTTTAATATTTTAAGAATGTCTCTGAAGGAGACATCTACTGGGGGTGACCTAGGGGATCCCTTCCCATCACTGAAGTCCATGTCTTCTGTGACAGATTTCTCTGGGGAATCAAGGTATTTCCTCTTTCATGACCTCTTCCAAAGAGTCTCCTCAGTGGGAGCTTCTGTGGAGGAACTGGAAAAGCTGGGGCCCTGTATGTGGTGTCTTGCAGCTTTGGTGCTCGCTGTCCTAGCATAGAGGTTGGTGAAAGCTCTAGACTAAAGGAGATCCTGGGAAAATGCTATGATGGTGGAGAAACCAGCTGGGAACCTGAAGAGGCCAAGGCCTTCTCCATAACTTGAAAGGCAGGTCCCCCCAAAGAGGGATGGAAGCCCAGAACCAGGAAGGACTACCTCAGAACCGTGGTTCCCACCCCACTCCATGGAAACCACCATCAAGGTCGAAGCCGTGGAAGAGCCCACAAACAGCATTGTGAAGTTATGAATCTGGGAAGCCATCAGTTCTGAAGAAACCAAGGAACTCAGGGCAGAGACTGGGGCTGAAGACATGAGAGGACACTCAGAATTGGAGAAGTTGGAGCCAAGGTCTCTAAACTACAGTGGTTAAAGCAGGAATGTCTGGTGGAGTCCTTGGAGAATAATGCCCATCTCTAGAGGGAAGTGAAGCCTGGGAAGAAGTGGAAAGACCCCCACCCTGCCATGAGAAGCTGATCCACCAACCTCACAATGTTGACTTCTGTCAGACTCCTAGAGGAACATACCAAAAAGGTTGAAGGAGATTCCACCCTCTCCAAAAAGGGACTTGGCAATTACCCCACAAAGGGGTCTAGCAAAGGAGAATACCTGGTTCTAGGAACCAAAAGAAATTCTGATTTTTGGGCTAAAGGCACCAGTGAGGGAACTGGTTCTGAAATTACTGTCAACACTGTAGTAACTAGCACCAAAGGAGAAATGATATCAAAAGTCGTAGCTGAAGTGAATGGTACAAAACTTGAGGTGCCAAGGTAGTCACTACTACCGGAACCAAGGGAGGTGGTTCTGTAAGTGCTCTAGTATCCAACTTATGCTCCATGGAAGCTGTGGAAGCCAAAGGTTTCGATTTCTTTTGTGGTGGAGCCCAAGGGGACACTGACACAGAGAGATTTCTCTTTTTAGTATGGTCAGGTTTTGTAGAAGAGGAGGAAGATAATGAAGGAGAAGATACCTTGGACTTAGCACCTTTAGGTTGACCGGACAAGGCCTCTTCAATGGGCATTTTTATTAAACCTTTCAGAGTAAGTTTATTTTTCCTCTCTACAAGAGTCCAGTGACTAAAAGCTTATCAAATATTTCACTGTTGTAAGTGCGCTGGGCCAAAGCAATAAACACAAGAGACATGTCCATCTAAATTTGGCATTTTCCTGCCACAACCACAACACTGTTTGAAACCAGTCATCCCCTTGCTCTTATCTGCCATGTTGAAAGAAAAAAATCAAAGGCAGAAACATTTACAATAAAGCCACACACACACACACACACACACACACACACACACACACACACACACACACACACACATACACACAAAAAAGAAAAGAGAAAGAAGAGAAGAGCTACCAATGATGGAAAGCAAAAACTACCAGAAAGGGATAGCATTACCTGCAATGGTAGGACATATATTACATAACAAGAAGTAAGAAAGGGACAGTACACTCACTCAAAGAAATGGTAAAGATTAAGAGAGACAGAGAGAGAGATACAATAAAATAAACAAATAAAGTTAACTGTGTAGAAAAAAAAAGGAATTTAAAAAATCTGTACTAGCAGAAGCAGAAACAATAAAGTTTTACTTAGCTCAAGGAGACTTTGGCTGGTGCATCTTTACTAGAAGAGCAGCAAACAAGATCTGAGGTAATTTAGAGAGAGGCATTCTACATAGGAACTTGGCTCAGGAGTTTTTGGTTAACATGAGCTGTTGTAATGGCTGAGACAGTTCTGAGACTCGGAACTGAGCCCCATATGTCAAGGATAAATGAAGATTGACAACACCAGATACAATGTTTAAAAGTATACTTAATTATGTTTGTGTGAATATGGATATAATAATTGTAGGTGACTTTTAATTGTAGCCTAAAGAATAAAAAGAAGAACTGTGATGATAAAATAGTTACAGAAATTACGAGGAATGGATAATTGAAGATATGGGGGAATAAACACTGGACAAATAAAAGGAATGAAATTAAGGCAGAACTTGATTACTTTATATCAGAAAGTTTAAAAAGTACTTTAAAAGGTATAGAATATACTGGATTTTCTGATCATGTGGCTATTTAGATAAAAATTCAGGAAAATGAGAAATATATTAAAATAGGAAAAGGAATAAGAAGAAATAATGAAAAAGAAATTGATGTAGGAGAAAGAAAAGAGCTTATAAAATTACAGAAATAACATATTAGAATGAGACATTTCTATGAAAATTGGACTATACTGTGGATTCAATTTAAATATAAAAATGTATTTTAGAATGTGTAGAAGAGAAAAAGAAAAAAAATAATACACAGTATTAAGTGAAGAATTTTTAAAGATTTAGTAAAAAGGATAGAATATTACATGAAAAAAAGAAATCAAGAAAAAAGAAAAATAGAATACAAAATATTACGTCAAAGATTATTTAAAGAATTGATAGAGAAGAACATTTTTTTTTATGAAAAAGAAAAAATAATTATACATAAGAAATCAGGATACAATTAATAAAATGTTATTTAAGCAAAAATATTGCTTACAAGGGAAAAAAGAAAGTAGTACCATATTTCTGTAAAATAATGAAAGATTAAAAAATAAGAAAATCAAAAAATAAAGAAGAGAAGTTAAGAAGCAAGAAGGAATATATGAAATAATTAAGAGCTATGTATTAGATTTATAAGTCAAAAGAGAAGTGTGCACAGAACAATTTTATGATGCTGAGAGATTTAGTAAAGAAGACAATGAATGTGTAGAGAAAAATAAATATAAAGGAGTTCAAAGAGATTATGAAAGAAATTAACATAAATTCAGCCATGGGATTAGATGGGATAAAATATAATATGTATAAAGAAATGGAAGAATGGCAAAAAGTGATATTCATACAAGTGATGAATGCATGGATGGAAACAGGGATTAAGTACAAGGAAATTTGTTTGGGGTTTTAAAATTTCTGTATAAGAAAGGAAATAAAGATAAGATTAAAAAAATGGAGACAGATAACATTAAATAACATGGACTATACATTTTTATGAGAATAATATTTAAAAGAGTACAATGTAAAATGGAAAGGTTATGTGATCAAATTTGTATGGAAGAAAGGGAAAGGCAAGTCAGAATTTGCTGTGGTTAATAAAATAAGTAATTGATGACATTAATAAAAACGTAATAAAGGTTATGATAGGTGATGTAAGTAAGGCATATGATAATATCCAATATAAAGCATTATGGATAATTTTGCAAGAATAGAACATAAGCAACAAAGTATTACAAATAATTAAATCAATATACAAAAAATATTACATGAAATTAAACATAAATGGATTGTGCAAGATTTGAAAACAGAATGTGGAATAAAACAAGGATTTCCAGCTATCAGTGTGATATTTTCATTAGTCATGAATATATTAGTGGTGGAAATAAATAAAATGGCAAGTAATGAAAGATATAAAATGAAAGAGATACAAATACCAATAATGCATACTTATGCAGATGACACTGTAATAATTGCTAAAATAAATCATGGATGGAAGAAATAAATGAAAAATTAAGTATTATATTAAAGAAAACTGGTTTAAATATAGGTAAAGAGAAAAGGAAAGGTTTTAGTTATAAAGGGATAACAGGAAGTGTATAACATAATATAAATTGTGTAAATATAATGGGGATAGTATTTGGTAGAAGTGAATATAAACATGAACAATGGGACAAGGTTATTAAAGGAATTAAATAAATGTTTGCTTTCTGGAAAACATATAGATCTTCATATAGAAAGAAAACATATTTGATAAATACTACAATACTGGGTAAAATAGCCTATGTTGCAAACATTTATATGATACCAGTGAGGTATGAAAAAGAAATTATGATGACAATATTTTCATTCATTTGGGGGTCGAGACTGAACCCTGTAAAGAGAGGAATTTTATAAATAAAAGAAGAGCAGGGGTGCTGGGACTGATAAACCCAGTTGTACATGCAGTCTCTTTAAATATGTATAAAGTATTAAATGGAGTTCTGAAAGATAATAAGAATTTGGTAGAGACAATAATGTATGGTAAATACAAGCAAATTTGGGAAGCTATGGAAATGAAAAGAAGTAAAAGTATTATTAATGAAGAAATGAAAGAATTTTATAGTAAAATTGTGTTATGAAAACAAAAAAAAAAAGAATGTAAAAGAAAAGAATAGAAAGGAATGGTATGTTAATATTATGAAATCTTTTTACTTTGTTGAGCCACGGAATGGGTTAGAAACAAGTAAGAAAAAAGCAATAATGATGAGATATACAAATTATAAGAGAATTAAAGAATCTAATGATTTTTTGTGGCGGTTGTCCATAGATAAATTACGAGTAAAAGCAAGTATGGCATACAAAAGTAAACAAGATAGAATACGTAATAAGTGTAAAGAGTTTGAAAATACAGAACCCGTATTTTTACAATGTGTAAGAATCCAACAATTATGGAAAGAAGTACACAAACATGATTTGGTTAAAGATTATTTGAAATTTGAAATGTTAAATATGGGCATGACAGAATATGGTTATTATGGAACAAGATCTCAAGAAAAGGGAAAGAAAATGGACAGAGTTATATTTTATGTAACATGGACAATTTGGAATGAGAGACGTAATGAAATTAAATACAATGGAAAATGGACACTGACAAAAATATTGGAAAACAATATGGTTTTGGTTGTGGGTAAAATGGTAGGGGAAACACTTAAAAAGAATTGATGATGTACTGAGTGATGTTATTTATGTAAATAATGTAAATATATGAATATGTAAATATGTAAGTAATACGAAATGTATGAGTATTTATAAATAAAAAATACCGTTTGAAGGAGTGGAAGTAAAGCACTCTCTGGAGCTGCTAGGTGGCACTGGGGCTGCTACTGCAGTTCTGGGAATCCCATGATGTATGACAGTACAGCAGAGATGGAGAGAGGAGCAGGAGAAAATTTACTCAAGGAAGGAAAAGGAGATGAAATAACTGTTACAAAGTTGGAGAATGGATGACTGGAGACACAACTGCTAGTAAATTTGATAAACCAAGCAGAGCCAAAGGAGGAACAAGAAGGTAGATGAAGTGATATTTTGGAGGGTTTTACAGGAAAAAGAAACTCAGTGATTGGAAACAGAAGCAACTGCTGGTGAAGGGAAAACAATGAAAGTATTCTCAGCTGGTGGAGTAGCCAGTTTTTAGGGTTTACCTCTACAAAAGGACTTTTTGTTACAAGAAAATAGTTGTCATGCAGATACAGCAAGGTGAAGAAGAATGGGAAAAAGAACTGACAGGAGGCAAACAGATGGAATTTCTCAACAGCCAGAGAGAAGATGACCTGTGGAAAGAATAAAAATTAATGGCAGTTTGATCAGGTATGATATTATAAACAACATTATTTTGCATTAAGATTTAACATTAAAGACATAAGAACATTAATTCATTTGGGAACTGAAACGTTTTGTGAAGTGACATTTGAAAGCTTTCACTTGCTGGAAAAATTTGTGACCGAGACTGAAAAAAAATGCAGTAGAAATCATGTAAAGACTATATTTCAGAGCTTGGGACTACAACTAAAATATTTTAATAAATAAATAAATGTGCAATTTAGGACTTCAGATACAGATAAGCATGACATAAAATGTTTTTTTTTTTTCACTATGTAGTAAAGTACATGAAATTATAAAAAAGATGTGATGAAAGAAATGTATGGACTTGGGATGGGAAAGTGTAGGTAACAATGGATAAGGATAACAAAATTCAACATATTTCACATACAATAACTCTGAATGGTAAAAGAGGATTTGTCATGTACTGGGGTCAACTGAAAGCATGTTATTTATGGGGAGATCAAAATCATTTAGCATAAGACTGTAACAAAGGTAAAGGTGGCCAATATGAGGAGAGGGGACATATAGCAAAAAAAAACGTAAGCCATTTTTTTTAGAAAATGTAAACAATTTGGAAACTTTTGGTATGACTGTCACATATTAGAAGATGAAACTTCAGAAGAAAGATAACCAGTAGAAAATATTATTATAGAAGATGTTGAAAGTGAAAGTGATATGGGGAGAGAAATAGTGAAGAAGAGTTAAACATTGAATAAGTACTCACAGAATAAATACTTCAAATTGAGGTTATTAATACACGGGACAAATTTGGAATTTTAGAAAGCGATGCAGAATAACAGGGAAAATTTGGGACAAGAGAAGAACAAGAACAAGATCTGGAAGTAAAATACTTACAAAAAAGAATGATACAGAAATTTTAACATTAAATGTGAATAGCACTGGAAAATATATAAGCAGTTTGGAGGTGGTGGAAAGGTGTAGAAAAATAAAAATGAATGCTTTTTGGCTTGCTAGACACCAGATATAACAAAGAAGAAAAATGGAAAAGAATATATGAAGTACTGGAGAGCCAAAGTGTCTGGTTGGCTGGAAGTGAGACATGTTTTGGACTAGGAATTATATAAAAAGAAGGAATAAGAATTTTAGACGCAACAATAGTAATGCTAGGAAGGGTAGCGATATGTGATATGACAATGAGACAAAAATGTATAAGATTAATAGTAATTTATATCTATATTAATATGGCACACAGAACACAGTTGTTTTGGGAAATACAAAAATGATGTTTGTAAATATGCCAATAATGATGGTAGGAGATTTTAACTGTAATATGGGAAAAGAAAGGGAAAGGTAACACAGGATATTAAGGTGTTTTTTAAATAAGGAACAGCTTTCTTAAATTATCACTTTTGACATAGGCAATCTTACATTTATATAAATGAAAACAAACCATATTGACACAATCCCAGTTCCAAGCATTTTACATCACAAACCATATTGACATAATTCTAGTAGCAATAATTATACATGACTTATAATCTACCCAGTCATTGTCAGACAAACATTACATAGCTCATACAAGTCCTGCATTCTTTAAAACCTCATTTCTCCTCTGTATGTATTGTCCCCACAGTTCCCATGATTTTCTATGTAATTTGCTCCTACCCCTTTCTACAGGTCCCAATTCCTGTTGTTTTATCTCTCTTACTATATTCACTACTTCTACTACAGACGGTTTAGACACTGATTTCCATTTTCTAATAATTACTTTTTTGGCAGCCACCATAATTAGATTCAGCAAGGCCTTACTATGTCTAGGCAATTCTGATTCTGTATCATAGCTCAGAAAAATCATTTCCCTAGTTACATCAATTTACTCACCCAAAATCTCTGACAGAGTAGTTACAGGGAATCTTTAAAGTCTGCTAACTCATTAAATCCCCCAAAATATGTTCCCAATTACCTCTTTCTTCCCCATCACACCTCCAACATGTGTTGACTACATGAAGAAAATTATCTGGGGTCTAAGTCTACTCGGGATAGAAAAATATCTATGTAAACAATTCCAAGCAAAAATCCAAAATCCTCCAGATTTTGTTGCATATTTGGGAGACATACAGATATCCCCCCATTGTTTATTTGTGAATTTCTTATCCAATTTATCTTCCCAATCCTTTCTAACCTCCTCTGATTGATTCTTATAGTTATTATACAATATTTTATATGTTGTACTAAATATTCCAGTTTTAATGGCAGTCTCTACCAGTGCTGGTCTTTCATTTAGGAGCCCCAGTATTTATTTCCCTTTGCCTGTACTCTGATATCAACCCTTGATAGGGAAGTTCATTTCTAACCTGCAGTCCAAATAAATTATTGGTGTCTTCCCATTCTATTACCTTTCTCTCTCTATTTTCTCCCAATACCTTGATTCCTTTGCCAGTTTTCTCCAATAAATTCCAGCCCCCTCTTGCCTATTGTCTGTATCCCTAATTGCAGTCATCCCTTTTGACAGAATCTCCTTTCTATGTTCCCATGTTGGCTTACTTCTTGGGATACTTTCTACTACTTTATAAATATAATATTCTGTATGATTATTGATATTCTCCTTAAAGGTCTGCATCCAAAATTCCAGTCCCTCCTTGATTCTTGAGCTTCTTCCCTGTTTTATCATCATCCCTTTCCACTGTGAATTTTAGTTTTCTGTTTGGGATATGTATAGGAGCCTTAACTGTGTTGCTATGAAATACCCCTTCAAATCGGGTAATCTCAATACATCCTGTTCTACTGGAAGAATCAGCTTATCCAACTGGACTCTTGCTGTCTTCCCCTCTCAGATAAAATCATTCACCTCTTTATTAACTGCTATCCACAACTTCTCCTATGGTTGATAAAAATATGCCTGACCTGTGTATTACACTAAAGGGACTAAAAGTATTTTAACTGCTTGTATCTTTCCATCCATATCCATTTAACAGAACTTCCATTTTCTCAGTTTTTATATTACATTTTTAGTCTCTTATAACATATCCTTAGCTGCCATGGAGGAATCATTTTTAATCCATATTCCTAAATACTTCTTTTTATCATGTCCCCATAAATATGGATACTGCTGAACCAGTTTGTGTGTGGGTACATAATTTACCACTATTGCCTTTGTTTTAGCTTCATTAATTTTGTATCCCAAAAATATTTGAAACTGTCTCAAAATGTTCCACCTTTCCTGGTTTTGCCAGGTAAAAAATAATGTCATCTGAAACACAGCCAGCTTTTCATGACTACCATACCAATAATATCCTTGAATTTCTGAGTTATTTTCTTTGTCAATGATTCTAAATATAACACAAATAAGAAAGGGGAAAGAGGACACCACTGCCTGGTTCCTCTAATGAAGCAGAAATTATCAGAGTGGACCCCAGCCACTTTAATTTTTGCCTCCGATCCCACCTATATACTACTAATCAACCTTATAATTTTATCAGGGAATGTAAATGCTCCCATTTTCCTGCTCATAAAGTCCCAGTTTACTCTGTTAAATGCTTTCTCTACATCATGAACCACCAACAGTGGCATTTTCTTACATTCTGGTTCCCTCTGGATCATTAATGATCTGTTAATGTTATCAAATGTTTGCCTCCCCTCCACAAAATCACATTGATCCATACCTATCAATTTTGGCGTCACTTTTGCCATTCTTTTGGGCATTGTAGACAAACACTTTAAAATCATGGTTTTGTGTTGAAATAGGCCTATATGAAGCTTGATCTGATGGATTTTTACCCTCTTTAGGTATTACAGCTACCACTGCTTTCTTCCAGGATGCTGGTACTTCTCCTCTTAAAATACTGTTGGACAAAACCTTCCAGATCTTTATCAGTTTTTCCTCCTAGAATCCAAAGTTCCACAGCACTATCATGTATTCCTGGGATTTTCCTGCAGAATGGTAAGTAAGTAATTGAGCCTCGTCTACCTCTAAACTTGGCATATTTAATACTTCCATAAACATTTCCATTTGTACTTTTTCTTGATTTCTATATTTCTCTGCTTTAGATAGACTTTCATACAATTTCCAAAATATTTATAATACCTGTACAGGATCTCTTGTTACATTTCATGCGGCAGCCCATTCTACTTTCTGTTATCTGAGTCATTCTTTTAAAAGTTTTTGTGTTCTAGAGTTATTATCAAAAACAGTTGCTTAACAGCAATCTTTCTAAACTAATGCATATTATCAAGGAAATCCCTTATTTTCTGTTTAGAATTCTGCAGTTGCTCCTATTCTTGCCCTGAGAGATCCCGTCTATTCTGCAATGCTTTAATATTTGTCAGTCCATCTAAATAGTTCTTGTTACTTCTTAACCATATTTCCCTTTCTTTGATTTCCACCATATTTTTACAATCCACTTTAATTTTATCCAAATCCTAGCTATATTTTCAGAAAAAAAATCTATATTTTCTAATAGCTCCTGAATAATTTCCACTACTCCTTAAATTCCTCTTTTCAACAGATAGGTGGGAAAGCGCCAGTGTCTCATTTTTGTTTCATGACTCCATGTTTTTATATTAGTTATTATTGGTGCATGATCTGAAACAGTTATTGGGTGCATATCAAGACCTTCAATTAAATGTGCATGTTCCTGTGAAATATAAATTCTGTCTAGCTTAGCCCAGTTTTGTATCTTGCAGAATAATAAGTAAATTCACTCTGAACTTCTAGTACTGAATTAAGATCTTCCATGCTAAATATTTTCATACATTTCTTCAAAAGTCTACCTTCCTTTTGTTATACTTTCCCTTCTGGGCCCCCCAGACATATCTTCTCTGCTTCAAATCAATCTGCAGTCCCCAACTATGAGTAATATTGCTTGCTGAAAGCTGATTATGTCTCCCAGAATTTTCCTAAGCTCCATTATAGCAGTTTTAGGTGGAATATAAATGCATGCCAGTGTAATCCTCCTGCTTTGCCAGTAGCCCTTTAGTACTACAAATCTACTATTATGATCTGTTTTATCCTCTTCTATCACTATTGGAGCTCCTCTTGCATTTAATATAATATAAGTACTCCTCTTTTTCTTTGTCCCATGTATTCCACTAAATAACCATCCTGAAAATCTTTCTTTATCAAATGCACATGTTCAGTTATTTCCAAGTGTGTGTTCTATAGCTATTTGCATTTTTAATATAGTTCACTACTTTTCTTTTTTTTATCTGTGAAGCCACTGACATTTGAAGGCATTACAGAAAGCATCATTGCATTAAAAAATTACTATTCCCACCATTTATTTAAAACAACTTTTTTAAATGTCTAGTTCCAGCTTTTGTTTACATGAATACACTGTTTGGCAGGTTAACATTTATACATTTGTTTCCATTTTTACATATTTTATACATTTGTATCTATTTGAGCCTATGTCACATCTTACAAAAACTTTCTGTTTTATTTAAAGACCTCAAAAAACCCATACCCAATACCCCCTAAAACTTATTAACTTTATACTAACACACAAAATTATGAGCATCTTCAAATGTTGAAGTTTTACCTTCTTAATAGAAATAAATGTCTGAAACAGGCAGCTGTACTCACACACTTGAGTTAACCTAAAAGAATGATTATCCATGCTAAGATGAATGGTACAGCCTGCAGTCTAGTCTGTGCTTCTATTAAGTGCTGCCTGGTTTTGTCTTATCCCTATACCTCTTCCAGCTGAGAAAACACCTGAATGCTTTCAGAGAACATTTCTCTTTTTTTTTTCAAGCCAATTATTATTTATCAGATTGTCTCCATGGAGACATGAGGACCAGATACAGGATTGATACTAAGCATACATGTATTTGCTAGAAAAAAGCCTTATAATATTCAAAATTCTTTTTCATTTACTTGCACTCTTTCAAAACTTGTTACCAGATCAAACCAAGGACCCCAATCCAGTCACCTCTCATGCAAGAATGAGTAAAACCACATACATTTTTTGTCATACTCTTTTAATCAGACTTTTTTTCTTTTTTCATTGCAGTGCCTACATTTCTTAAAATTGAACAAGGAGAAAGAGAAGAAGTTAGAAAGAAAAAAAAAAAGAACAGGTGCACCTGTTTACAATAATACCCCCACTAGACTTAAAAACTTAATATTTTACCATTTTAATACAAAACATGCAGGTAATAGTGATGGTCTTAAAGGTACTGTTTTAGAGCAAATTAAATTGTATAATGATGAAAATGATCTTAAGACTAAATTATTGGTGAAAGAATCAATTTATATTTTAAAATTTAACACTACGTCACCCAATGGGTTGAACAATGAAGTTAACTGGAGATGTTTTATTTAGTTTTATGAATTAGTTAAGTTGTGATGTCATTAGATTAAATTGTTTAATTGTTTGATTGGTATATGTATTTAGGCAGGTTGTGATTTGTAAATGTTATACTCCTTAAAGGCTTGCAAGAGCTGAGATGTCAGAGTATTTGCTTTATTAAATCCTTGGTGTTGGAATACTAGCTGGTGGTATTATTCGTATTTTTGTTCTTTTATTGTGTGGTGCAGCTATTTCTATTTTAGTGGAGATGGCCAGTGATCCCAACACAGACCTGCCATGTTTATTTCGTGAGTGTCATGGAGGAGGAAGTCAGAAATCTTTGGAGAGTTCCTTTCAACTGGGTGAGCGTCGCAATGTATCTGGCAATATTTCTAGTATATTCAATGGACAAGGTACTGTGACTGGTGTAAATGATGTTTCCAATGTGCCAAATATTTGTAAAAATTAGAGGAAGATCGAAATAAAAGATGTAATAACCTGTTTTCGGCTGTGGGCTGAAAAATTACATCTACACTATCTACTGAAAACAAAAGTTTGTGTGATGAGCTTGAAAAACTGTTGTTTAAAGAAACGGCTGTGTTTTTAAACATTCAGAGCCTGCAGAGATACATTGAAGTAGATGTGTCCCCTCTTGGTTTGCCAGCTTACAAGGATCCTTCCTTGCCATTTGATCTACAGAACACAGCTGATAAAGCATTCCATCAATGGTGGGTGGTTGCCACCCACAAATGCACAATGGAATGGATCAGTATATTAGTGGAAAGAGACAGGTTAAAGCAAAATGAGCTGAGGGAACAAATTAAAGAAACCTGTTTTTCCCTGAACTCCAATGTGGGCCTTTATACTCTTGACAAATTTTTGGGTGATATTAATAATAAGCTTAAAACTTTTGAGGAAAGTATTATAAACAGAAAGAAAGGTAAATTAATGTGTGACCTTCGAGATTACAATAGGAGAAGAGCCTTTTTGTCCAGAGCAGATCGTAAGAGAACTGCAAAGCGTGTTCACTTTCAGGAGGGTGAACAAGAAGCTTACTGGCAGTCAAATACTTCATTCTCCAACTCGGATGGTGCCAGTTCATCAGGAGAGATGGGTTTTGAACAAAATAAAGACTTCCCTCGTCTACCGAATGGACAACAGAGAGAACAATTTGAATGGACTTTTTGGGGTAATCAATATGGCCCAAAAAGAGGTCCCCAGGGAGGGAA
This sequence comes from Protopterus annectens, assembly GCF_019279795.1. Classification (NCBI taxonomy): domain Eukaryota; kingdom Metazoa; phylum Chordata; order Ceratodontiformes; family Protopteridae; genus Protopterus; species Protopterus annectens. Next base: position 291,863,555 of record NC_056737.1, read on the forward strand.
CGTCCAAGAGAAGTATACTATGACCGGACTAGGGATGGACAGCAACAAAAACATGTCAAAAAAGGTAAATGGTAATGTACCATTTACAAATTACTTTGAAAGTTATGTGGTTAATGTGTCTGACTATAATTTTAATAATGTTGAATATGCTGTACTAAACTGTGGGCTTAAATTTGTACCAACAGTAATACCATGAAGTTAAGATTGACTTGTTTAGGTTTATTAGAAAACTACATCTTAAACATTTTTTTGAAAATACAGATTTTACTACTGAATCAGTTTTGAATTATAGAATGTGTTCTAATGAATCACAATATAAGAGTTTTTCTCATGTCTTTCAGATATGGAAGTGAATGCATACACATTGTTTGATACTAGTAAGATAATATGTAAAAGTAATTTCCTTCCTCCTTTTTTACATGAAGGAATTCAACATTTTTACACAATGGTACAATTTGCATTAGAAAAAGAGCTCATGGAATTTACAAACAATGAATTAAATTTAACTAAAGAAGAATGGAAAACGCTTAAATTATTAACTAGTAAGCAGGATAATATCTTTAAACCTGCTGATAAATGTAACAAGTTGGTTGTTATGAATGTGGATCAGTATATAAATATGTGTAATAAGCATTTGAATGATGAAAGCACATATGAAAAAGTAGAGATGGCTATGTATACTGAAGCAGTTGAAAAATATGTGGATCCTATAGAAAAAGGTGAGACACTAGGATATTTTTCTAATAAAGATCTGAAGAATAAGTTTGGACTGTCAGGATGTAAAATGGCACATTTTTACTGTCTCCCTAAGATCCACAAATCATTAAATAATCTCCCCTGGGTGCCCCATTGTATCAGGGAGGGAATTTTTTTTATATAAAATAGGCCAGTTTTTGCATTTTTATTTATTAACCAAATTTCAGCTTTTGTCTCCTTATATACAGGATGTATTTGATTTTTTGAATAAGATTCAAACAATACAATGTGACCAAGACATTTACTGGATAACATTAGATGTTACAAGCCTTTATACACACATTAGTCATCAGTTTGGGTTGGAAGCTGTCAGATTAATTTTGGGAGAAAGTCCAACGACTGAATTTGTTATAGAATTATTGGACTTTTGTCTTAAAAACTATTTTTTTTGTTTTTGGGGGAGATTTATTTAAACAGAAGAAGGGAACAGCAATGGGAGCATCTATTGCCCCCTCATATGCCAACCTAAGCATGGGCTTGTTTGAAATTAGTATGTTTATAGAAGTGAATTATTTCACAAACATGTCATTTTATATTATAGATTCATAGATGACTTGATTTTTTTGTGTAAGGGTGGTGAAGATGAAATAGAAGGCTTTAGTAGGATGTTGGGTAACAGATTCAGACTGGCATTTGATGAATTAAAGGTGGGGAAAACAGTTGCTTTTTTAGATGTAGTTTTGGATGGTAGCAATAATGCAAAAAATTGCACCAGAGTACACGGGAAATTTGAAAATGGAGTACAATTTGTAAGGGCTGAAAGTTGCCATTCCCCTTACACCATTAGCTCCATACCTTTTGGAGAATTTGTACATTTATATAGATTGTGTAATAATGAAGTTGACTATATAAGGGAAATGAAGAATACTATAAACATGTTTAAAAGCAGATGTTTTGATCAAGAAATGTTGGAAGGTTGTTGGGAAAAATTCTTCAAAGAATATATTTGTAATACAACGGGAAAACAGTCAGTAGAAAAATTATGTTCAAAGAAAGTGACTGGACAAAAAAAATATGTATTTTACTACAACATACAGTAGTTTTATTATTATACTTAAAAAAAAGTTCTGGTTGGTTATTGGGAATATACTGAAAGTCTAAATGACGTGTTTGTGGAAAAATTAGGGGTCTCTGTGATGTCTTATAGAAGAGGGAGAAATTTAAAAGACTTACTAGTTACATCACAAATAACATTTCCTGTGCAGAGTATACAGAGAGGTTTAAATAGTTTGGGTACTACTGCTTGTGGTAAATGTAAAGCATGCAGCTTTATTCTTCAGAGTTTCAGACAAATTAATGGTTATACTTTTGAAGTGAAGGACAGCTTTTGCTGCCATACTGAGGGCATTGTTTATGCCCTCAGATGTCCATGTAAAAATATTATATAGGTGAAACCTAAAGAGCTTTTAAAACAAAATTGTTAGAACATGTTAGAGATATAGCCAGAAATAAAAGGGAAGGTGCTATAGCTAACCATTTTAATATAAAACATGCAGGTAATAGCGATGGTCTTAAAGGTACTGTTTTAGAGAAAATTAAATTGTATAATGATGAAAATGATCTTAAGAATAAATTATCGGTGAAAGAATGAATTTATATTCTAAAATTTAACACTATGTCACCCAATGGGTTGAGCAATGAAGTTAACTGGAGATGTTTTATTTAGTTTTATGAATCAATTAAGTTGTGATGTCATTAGATTAAATTGTTTAATTGGTTGATTGGTATATGTATTTAGGCAGGTTGTGATTTGTAAATGTTATGTTCCTTGAAGGCTTGTATGAGCCAAGATGTCAGTGCATTTGTTTTATTAAATCCTTGGTGTTGGAATACTAGCTGGTGGTTTTATTCGTATTTTGGCTCTTTTATTGTGTGGTCTAGTTAAAAAAACTTAACTGAGAAAGCCTTATCTTATAGCATGCAATGAAAAACATGCACTATAAAACTAGAACTATTAACAAAAAGATTTGTTTTACTTACAGTTAACTTTCTCCATTCTCTTCCTCTCCCCTAAGTATTTTTCTGAATATTAACAGCATGAAGTAGGGCATATGCTTTAGAGTCCCCCACAAGTCAAACAAAGTCCAATATTTTCAGATTTCTTTGTTCTGTCATATTTCACAAATATAAGTATTGCTTTGTAATCCCACATTTGTGTTACTGGTTTTATTGTTGTTCATCTCCATCTCCCAAATCCTGTCTCTGTTTCATTTTCAATGCACTCTCAATTCTTCTATTCAGTTATTGTGCCCCTTATTTTTCTCCAGCATTTTCCTTTAAAACATTGGAAAAGATTTCACTGGCACAGTCTTTCTGTGGTCTTTATTACCAGAAGAACAAGGAGAAAAATATCCTCCAGTTTCACATCTTACTATGTGCAAGGCAAACTATTATATTTCGTCCTGTAGTTCATCAGAAAATTATTTTGTCCTTCCAGGGAAGAATATTTTGAAGACAGTTGGGTACAGCAGTTTGAAACTCATGCCTGCTTCTCAACATTTCCCTGAATAGTGGAATAAATGTGTTCCTCTTCTACCTGGTGTATAATGAGGAATCATCCTCAGCAAACACTCTGATGTCTCCCATTTTTAGTACTTTGTCCTTCTGCCACAGTTTTGTCAGAATCAACTCCATCTGTTGAAAGGATTGCATCTTTACTATTAAAGGTATAGGTTGTTTTCTCATAGCCAGGTTTGGAGCATACACATGATGTGCCCTTTCAACTAACAATTCCTGCTGTTGAATACCAGTGACCAGTGCAGTTGATTATGTGTGCTTTCATAAAATTAATAGTCTGTTCCTTCCAGCTTCTCTAGTACAGCTGGAAATTTCAGGATTTCCCTATGTGTTCTTCCCTCTAATTCTATTATTTTTTTAAACATCTCTTCTTGAGCAGTCTTACATTCAGCCAGCCTTTTCTTCATTTTGACATCTGATTTTTTCAGTTTTATCACCTCATCTGAATATCTGTTTAAAGCTTCTTCCATTTCCAGCCTTTTGTTGATCGAGTTGATACATTCCATCAGTGTTTCATTTATTTTAAAAAGGTCTGTGTGCAGTTGCCTTATACTTTCTTCTACATTACTGGAAGTCATATCTAGAGCTTGCACTTTTTGCTGAACAGATGCAGAATGTTTCCAAGTCAGTGTTTTTTCCCTCACATTTTGTAGATGATTTTCTTTTAGTTCCTCTGTATTTTTTTCCTGGCATCCAGGCAGTGCATTTACTAGCCAGTTACTGAAATCTATCCAGAAACACAAAAGTCTACTGATTTTCTCTGCTTTGTTTTCACAGTGGGAGAGCTAGAATTAAGCTATTGCTCAATGTGCAGCCATATTGGACATCCAGGATATTAAGATGTCAATGGATTTAATAAAATGTGGAGATTTTAAAGTAGGAAAAAATACAGAATGGACATATAAAATGGGATTTTTTTAAAGACTGAAACTGATTATATAATTTACTCTAAAGACATGGAAGAAACAATGGGGGGTACAGATGGCAGAGTTTTCAGATCACAAAGCAGTATGGGCTAAATGAAAACAGCAGAATAATAAAGGAGGAGACAGGGATAAAGTGATTAACTGCAGAGGTTAAAAAGAAGGAAGAAATGATAAGAGAAAAACATTATGGAAAGATGATATGACAATTATACCAGTTGGACACAGTGGTGGGTAGTATATAAGCAGACGTATACAAATATATATTTAAAAGTGGAAAGAAGATTTAAAAAATAAATAAGATGAAATAAATGTTATGTAACTATGAGAAAGAAATAGAAAAAGGATGTGACAAAATAAGGGAACTAGAAAAAAAGATGTATATAAAGAATAGAGAATAAGTAATAATTATGTTGCACAAGCATATTTTTTCTGAAACAAAGGAAAGAAGATGCTTCCCCTTATGTAGGAAAAGAAGTAAAAATGACAGAAGAAAGGATGGATGTTATCTTAGATGGCAAAGGTAATATAAAATAAAAACCATATATTAAGGAGGTGGTAGAAAGTTTTAAAGAGAAAATGTATGAAAAAGAGGAAATGGATGGGCAAAAATAATGAAAAGTGAAAAAATATCTGAAAAATATTGATTTTTTAGAAAATTATATAAGAATAGAAGCAATAGAAAAGGTGATAAAATAGCATAAGAATGAATCAGCACCAGGATTAGATGTTATAGGCATTAGATTAGGATTAGATGTTATAAGCTATGAATATTGTAAGGAACTGAATAAAGACAAAAGAGAAACTTTTTTTAAATATTAAATGAATGAATGAGGAAAGATATAATGGAAGAAGACGTGGTGGAGTGATACATTTTATATGGAAAAAGAATGAAAGAAAAGATATAAAAAAATGAAAGCCCATAAAACTAGGGAAGACTAACCATAAAATATTTATAAAAATACTACAAAAATGGAAGGAGAAAATATTGGATGAGGTAAGAGGAGAAATGATTTATGGCACAAAAGGAAAAGAGATGAAAGAAATTTTAATTATAGTTAAAGTAGTAGCAGAGATGATACTAAATAAAAAATAAAGAATTATGACTGATAAGATATGATGTAGCTAAAGCATGTGATGAAGTCAGCCTGAAGTAATGTGGTAGAATTTAAGGGCATACTGGAAATGAGGAAAAATATTAATGTAATAAAGAGTTGTTATGAAAATTCATGGGTGCAAGTTATGACAGAGGGATGGGGAAAACGTATTAAGAGAAAACAGGGATGCTCAATGAGAAGAATCTTATTGTTGGTAATGAATGCAGTAGTACAGACATGCATGTATGAAATGAAGGAAGCAAAATGTGACAAGGAAGGAAGTGTTACATTACCAATATGTACGGCATATGCCAATGATTCAGTTCTAATAGCAAAAAACAAGGGATGGATATGTGAGAGTTTAATAAGTATTAAAAAGCTGTTAGAAAAGCTGGCCTGCAGTTTAACAAAATGAAGTGTAAGAAATTTGTTGAGATAAAAAAATAAATGCAATATATTTTATAAGAAAGGAAGAAAAGATCACGGGAGTGACATTTGGTAACTATAAAAGTGTAATAAGCCAATGGAGAGAGATATCAAAACAAATAAAAAATTGTTAACTTCGTGGAAAGGTTTTTACTTATTTTGAAAAAAAAACATGCATGTCGAATATTTGTATATTATCAAAAAAGAGTCTTGAGCTTTTTCTAGCTTCATTTGGGACTCTCGACTGAAACTGGTAAAAAGAAGGATAAATTATAATAAAAAAAGCTGGTTTGAATTAAAAAAAAAATCCAGTGGTGCACTTAGCATCTAAGCATTTATTTTGGATAATGAGAAAAGTAAAAGAAAGATGAAGAAAGGATAAGTAAGATGTTATATGAAAAGTATTAAAATGTATGGGGAAACACAGGGAAAAGAAAATCATGGACAGAATGGAAGAAAAAGAATATGAGAAAAAAATTAAACTATAAAAGTTAAAAGTAAGTGAAGTTGATGGTAAAAGAAAAGAATGGTATAATATTATTTTTAGAAATTTTGGGGGGGTATACGCATGGAAAGAATTTAAAGAAAATGAAAAAAAAGACAATAAAACACAGAAGAAAAACTTTGCAAATTTTTATGAAGCAGAGAATTTTTGTGGAGAATTTTATTAAGCAAGTTACAGGTGAAAGGGAATATGAAATGTAAGATAATGGAGGCAAGAAAATGTGTTGCCTCTATCGAAGAAGAAAAAACATTGATTTTTGGATTGCACAAAGAATATAGAATTTTGGGAGAAGTTTAAAAATAAGTATAGATATGGAAAGTTTAAATGTACAAATATGAATACAATATTATATGGAAAGTATGATAAAGTAATGAAATGTGATACTGCTTAATGTGATAAGGTGTTGCTTGTGACAATATGGGTGCTAAGGAAAAAACAATGTGAGAATTTACTATGTAACAAGAAAATAGAAGAGGATGAGGTATTAGCTGAAATAAAAAGATGACTGTGGAAGAAAGGGTGGGGGATAAAAGGTAAATAGAAAAAAGAAAAACAATGGAACTGTTTAGTTAAGTTCTTTTGTGTTGATAACTTGTAAATAATTTTAAGTATGAATGTATACTCTTTTCAATAACTACCATGGGACAACCTCAGCTACTATCAAGTTAGGCAGATATGGCCACAGTTCAATGTCTCATCTGAAGGATGGTAGTTTACTGGACTAATCTCTTGTGCCCCAATAACATGAAAAATAATACAGACATCTGGTTATTGGGAGGTCTTAAATCTTGACTCAATACCTATAATAAGTTACTTGCATTGGCTATTTATTACATCCTTTGGATTTTTGGATTGAAACAGCTAATTGTATAAAACTGGAATAAACCACATACACTTTATACTGATAAGCTAAAGTGTCAAATTATTTGCCTGTGTTGAATGTAGTCAATGTTTGCTTATGACACAAACTCTGTTTAATCTAAATTACTGAATATGTTCAATAACATTAAAAACAAATTTGTTTTAACAATTCAGAAAATAATTTATATGGTATGTAAAATACATTATATAGTACTGAAATATTCAAGTGTAAATCAGACTATATTGTTCATAAATGGGTTTCTATCATTTGACTGAATGCTCATTTGACTAAACCAAAAATGGTTGAACACATCTAACTGAGAATTAACAGAAAATTGTAGAAGTGCAGATGCAGTAAGCAATGGTGGCATTTCTGATCATATGAGTTATTAAAGAAGAGAATCTAGAAAAGTATGTGAGGACTTGCAGTGGCTACTGTCATGCTGTATCCCACAGATCTGTAGATGTTTGTATGCTGGCAATGATTCAGTGTGTGTGTGTGTGTGTGTGTGTGTGTGTGTGTGTGTGTGTGTGTGTGTGTGTGTTTCTTTCCTCCATGACTGTGTAACCATGGAGTTAATATATCTACATATATAAGTAAAGGATACAAAGACATGCATCTGGAGTGTTTCTCCCTGGGCCTCCTCTGAAAATTGGCTTTGTTCCAAGTTGGACTTTCCTGGTAAACAATAAATAAAGGGGTATGATTTATGAGAGGCCACCACACAATATGATAATGCCATGCCTTTCATACTCAACATTCCAGGATGTGATTGATGCAGCATAACTCAGTTTTAAAACAACTATCCAGATGGATTATGATACTAGAATCCTGCAACACAGAGCCATTTCTGACACATGATGCCAGTTTTATGGAATAGTATGGAAGCTTTCCTTTGAAGACCTCATAGGACAACTGCTTCACTGTTCTTACTCCCTGATGTGCATTTAACCCATTCTTTTATTTTGTCAAATGTCTTTTGCCACAGCACTGATTCTTCTAATTAAATGCATTATTGACATATGGATCATGATTATACTAAAAGAGAGAGAGAGAGACAGTGAAAGAAAATCACTTCAAAGAACATTTTGATTTTCTTGTCCAAGTCAGTGTCATCTCAGAGCTAAGTATACATAAGTGAAGATAATATGATGGGAGAAAAAGGGCTCTTTGCTCTAGTTTTGTGTATTCTGTTTCACTTAGTTTTGATAACAGCACTTATACTCAAGTTGATACTGCATTGCATTTGAGACATCAGCAGGCTACTTTCAAGAAAACACAGTGGAAACCATATGAGATAAACATTCTCTCAGCTATTTTAGACCAACTTTTCAAGACATATTGATGGGATTGAGAAAATGCTCAGTTATTAATTTGTTCAATATGTGCAGATGCACTGTCCATAATACCTAACGCCAATACTTGATCAGATAAGTCCAACAGTGTAGGATTTTCTAAATAGGTAACCATCTTAATGCATCAGCATTAGTAAAAAGAACTGACACTCATCTAAACAATCTAGGTCTGGTATGTGTTTGAACATGATTGCTAGCTGTAATTCCTTTAAGGATATCTAGCTCTTATTTTAAATTCAGTTTCAATTTTCATAAATACCTTCCTAAGCCTTCATTTTCAAAATATATGTGCTTAATGTCTCCTCAGTCTAAATGAACTTTATTTATCCAGTTTCTTCTGAGTATAATGTGGTCAGTACCTTTCAATATTATCAAAAGTATTTATTCCTCTGCTTTATATAACCAACTTTAGCATCAGCAAGTCTCAGTGCTTGTACATGCCATCTCTTGTACATGTTTTCAATACAAAAGCAGTAGGGTGCAAAGCTGTGTTACCTGTGCTTCAGTCATCAGACATAATATTTTAGTATATTTTTCTTTTGGCTGCTCTCATTAGGGGTCGCCACAGTGGATCATCTGTTTCCATTTCTGCCTGCCCTCTACATCTTGCTCTGTCGCATCAACCACCTGCATGTCCTCTCTCACCACATCCATAAACCTTACGTTAGGCCTTCCTTTTTTCCTCTTTCATGGCAACTCCATCCTTAACATCCTTCTCCCAATATACCCAGCATCCATCCTCAGCACACGTCCAAACCAACACTATCTCACCTCTCTGGCTTTGTCTCCAAACTGTCCAACTTGAGCTGACCCTCTAATATACTCATTTCTAATTATGTCCATCCTCATCACACCCAGTCTAAATCTTAACATCTTTAACTTTGCCACCTCCAGCTCTGACTCCTGTCTTTTCATCAATGCCACCATCTCCAAACATTATAGCATTTTAATATCTAATTCAAAAATTCACAAGCTTGTTCTTTTATATGTATTTGAACCAGGAATAGATTAACTTTCTGAAAATTTTTATTTTGCGTGGTATGCAAAATACATTCCTTTGAAGTATGTAATACATGTATCCTTTATACATTCTGTACCTTCCTCCTAAAGAGTAAACAATCACTACTAAGCTTTCTTCCAGCAGTTTTAATACCAGCTTTTAAATAAAAGATATATTTTAGTAACACAGGCAAATGCCATGTGATCAGTTCTACAACAAGCATAACTTACGTCTCTTTACAATAAGAAGCTGTGTGCTGTTCATTATTACAAGCTCTACAGCTTTGCAGTAGTACATACTCTTGGGATTATGCTCTACACTGAATATATATTTTGTAATATGATTACCAGCCATGACTATATGCTTAACTTACAAATCCTGTATATACGTATTTGATGCTACCACTGGTAAAGTAATAATTAATGCATTTCCAAGCATCAGGTTACTTTTTACTAGGACTTTCTTCTCCTCCTAGCCCTATGAATCTCAATCTCCATTCTTCACTGGCCCAATTATTTCCTCCCTCCCTTCCAGGCATTTGCAGTATGAGACAGAAAGTGTGACATCTGTGCAAACCTTTACATGGCAGACATCAATACACTTAAGTTGACACACTACAGGGCAAGTACTGAGGCTAATCCTCGGAACATACCAAAACAGAAAAGAATGTTTTTTGCAGGGGGGCAAGCCCTTCCTGCACCCCATCGCATCCCCTGTTAATTATATATAGTAAATCACAGGTAACACAATCCCCAGGAGAAAGGGCATATCCCCCTACCCCAGGGACTGCGGATCTCATACATCTGTCAAACTTCTGCACTGTTGAGCAAAGTGTGTTGACAATACAGAGGTCAATATAACATTAAATTGACAAGTGCCAAGGAACCCATACATATTTATATATATATATATATATATATATATATATATATATATATACACACACACACACACACACACACACACACACACACACACACACACACTCAGCTTTGTTCTGTCACTGTGCAGCCTTTACAGATGTTCTTTTCCATAGCACTGCATAATTAACAGCTGTCTAAAAACTTAATCCCAGATACTATGGTCAGTCTCTTTCAAAAGTAAGTCATGTTATTTTATTTATAACCAGCAGCAGGTAAATGCATCTTTAAGGAATAACTGTGGTACTGAATATATTATTAAAATGTATAAATGCAATATCACATAAGATGATGCCAACATCATGTAAGGACAGTGACATTACATTTTTACAGTAATCTGTAGAGAATATATAGCTGTGAACCAAACATCCTTATATTTTACAGCATTGGTAGTTTAGGGAGCATGTACTCAAATGGAATGCATCCATCCATCATAGCCTTTCATAATTTTAGGACTCAGAAGACCGAACATATCCCTCACCATCTTTATTTGAAAATTCAAGACAAAGCAAAAAATAATGGGGGGACAAAGGTCCAAAATCAGGAAGAATTTTAAATATTACTCTAATTCACTTAACAGTTTAATAGAAGAGCAGGTCTTACATGAACATGCATTTAGTGAATGAAACTCTAATGTTTGACATTTGTGACTAACTGCAATCCTTAGCAAATTATCAGAAAAATCAAAAATGTTATGATGGACAGGGCAAAAATATGAGGCAAAATCAGGGACATTCTGCAAAATCAGATAGAGCTGAAGAGATATGAGATATAGGCTATGAAGTTAACTCTAAGAATTAAGCCTTGTTCTATCTGTATATACAGACTGAATTTAAAACATTTCTGTGATTTTCTTTAACAGACTTTTCTCATGAATCTGCCCGACAGTGATTAATGAGCTGAGACTGAACTCTGACAGAATGAGTTGAACATTTGCTTCTCTTCCAGTCTCTCTCTGCTGGGCAAAACCTGAAAGTCAGGGTATTTGAAGCTTTTAGCCATACAATGTTCTCTGCATCAGAAATCAAAGGGCAAGAATGGACTATCTGGCAGTTTTAATTTTGGACTAGACTACATTGTTAGCATAAACTAAGCATTTCAGCTACGAATGATTAAAGAAAGAGTTGATACTATTACCAAGACGATTATTTCTATGCTTGTAACAAAGCACACCCATTTTCCATGTAATGTATAAAAGGTACACTCCTTATATGTACTGCAGGTGTGAATCAGCACAAGTGCTTTCTGCAAGAGTTAAGCTATAGCCCATAGGTGGTTACTAGTTCTACAATTATCAGTTGCTGGACAGAGTCAAATCAGAACTGAAAATAAAAACTGACAAAAAGTGCCAAAATGGATGTTAGCCATGATAAACTGTTAAACAAAACAGTCTCTCCATAATGTGCCATAATAACTTCTGTGCCATAGAAATCTGAAAACAGACAAATCAAAAGAGAGAGAAAAGAAATTCCTCAGCTCCGTTATCTAACTTTTACAGGGCTATAGGGCTACATCAGAACTACAAAGAACCAGTTTTTATTATTTATTTTACTTGAGTTGATAAAAGTGAGCTCATTATCAGGAAATACATTTTCAGTATGGAATGGGCAGTAAGACTGAAGAAGTGCAGTCGATCTGCCTCTGTATATCCTACGCATATATGTAGGTTAAAAATTGTTACGGATTAAGCCTAAAACTACGGAAAAATAGAACAAGCATAAAAGCCATGAATGTAAAAGTTGTAAACTTAATAACTGTAAATAATGATAATTAGCAAGAAGGAATAACAAAAAGTTAGCAAAGATATAAAAATAGCAGTCAGGGATACAGGCACAAGATTCTGAAAAAAACAAACTTCAGACCACAATATCTCAGGTAGCAAAAAAAGCAAACTATATTTTGAAACTGCAAGTGAGAATAGGGTGCAATGGATTGAAGTCACTAAATAGTGTCACATGTTTGAGTTTCAGACTTTATATCCTTCAGAAAATGTAAGCTAACACAAAACCTATTATTTTAGCAACTTCTTAAGTTTATAACTGCAATATTTAAAAACTGTCCCTATTTTGGAGTGCTTGTTCCCCAATTATTTTAGGCTTTCTCCAGATTACCTGCACTAAGAGGTTGAGAAGTATGATTTAAGACAGGTGCTTAGTAATCATAAAATTTAAAAACATTACAACTATGCTCTTATAATAATTATAACAAAATACTTTTTCACCTTAAAATCAAATCAGGGAAAATATTTTGTAGGTACAGTTAATGTATTAAGGATGTAATCATCCAGAACTAAAAAAAATTAGAACCTTAATCTGACCTCAGAAGTGAAAAATGCATACTATGAATCAACATTTTTCCTTTCTTCCCAGCAGATCAGTGAAATGTTAAGACCAAGTAACCCAAGACTTGTTTAAAAAGCAAACAATAATACTGTTTCTCTTCTTCCATTAACTAGAGATAGCTACAGTGAAGGACCCAGATGCCCTACCTACTTCCAGAACAGTTGTTCTATAGGTGCTGCCATCTAACAATTTGTTATCAGGAGAATCAAACGAAAATCATGTAACTGCGGCACTATCAATAATATTCACTGAACAAAGCAACAAAACACAAAAGATATCTGTTGTTTTTTTTAATTATCAGTTCTGATCAAGTTGGTGTGTATTTAGATGTAGTCAGTTTCTTGTAGTTTTCATTTATAAGGACCTGCTGTTAGGTTTAGCAATAAAGCAGCATATGATTTAATTTCAGGACATTTTCTTATGGGGAAGTATATTATCATCCTTTTCTCATTCAGAATACAGCAATGATATTGGTTACTCTTGTGGGAGGTAGCAGAAAATAGAATACCACATACTAAGGGACATTTGTTGAGGGCATTTAGTCTGTGAAGCATCAAAGCTGTGAAGTACAGCAATAGATGTTGTGTAGGTATGAGGTGACTGACAGTTAATGGCATATGTTTCTTGATTACATGTCATATACCATACAGTACTAGGAAATTCTTAAAAAGACTTAAGAGGCTGCCTTTAAAGCAACAAAACTTCAATTTCCTGACTTGATATGCACCTGAGTGTGTCTTCCTTTTTATTTTTATTTTTTCATCAGGTTAATTCCAACAGGCATGCATCTTCTTTACAGGGAAGACCCAATGTTGGAATAATATAAACAGATGACATTTAGACAAAACATCAGTGGATATCCCCTACTGTTTTCAGTAAGTGCCAAGGCAATTTCACCATTTCCATTAGATACTACTACTACAGTAGATTACATTTTTCCTTATCAGTAAAAACTACTTAAAAATACTCAGATGCAGTTTGTCTGCAAAGTATAAAACTTGAATTTTCCTGTGGTGCAGATGTCAATTTGGGGTAATTGTTCATATCTGGAAGACTAAACTTCAATTTTTGAAGACGGGCATAGTTTTTTGTGTTTGATCGAGTTTAATGCGGGATGGGGGGTGTTCGGAAAATGTATTTAGTTTTTTGTTTGATTTTTTTTTTCATACAACAAAAAGACCTGAAATATGTGATGTAGGTTCAAATGAAGATGCGAAGAAACAACTGTATAAAAGAGCAGCCTGACAAACATTAGTGGGTGCATGTAATGCCAACATTAAAAATATACATTCAGAAAATCTGATATACATAATGGGTGGGTACTATAGCTTTTCATCAAAATGTCTATCCTATTCATTTTATCTTGGAATGTAAATGGCTTTACAGGTGTTGAAAAAAGGGAGAGTATGACATTATATTAAGAAATATGGAATACAAACAATAATGCTAGTGAGGACACATTTAGAAAGAAATGACCCTGTGAATTTGACAAATAAATGATTTCAGGATGCATATTCAGCAAAATATCAGGGACAAAAGAAAGGGGGAGCAATCATATTAATTGTTATAGGGACTCAGAGACTGACAGAAGAGGAAAAATACAATACTGATAGATTTGTGGTAATAAAAAACTATTAGCAAGTAAGGAGGATTATCCTGAATGTATTTATAGTGCACCAAAAACTGCTACTAAGGAGTCTAAGAAAGTTTGGGGAGACATAATCATCTTTCAGCAGAGAATTTTACTTATAAGTGGGGAGTAGAACTAGATTTGCAGCAATGAGGATGAATCAGAGGGATGCAGAAGGGAAATATAATGAAAGAGGGTAGATTTATTAAGAAATGTATGAAAATAATTGGTACAGAATATATGAATTCAGTAGAAAGAACTTAGAAAGAATTTACATATTATTCCCCAAAGTACAATAACTGGGTTAGACTAGAGAGAAATATTTTAAATGAGCATATGCATGTAACTGAATGATTTTACACATATCCAATAACTATTTCAGATCATGCACTGATTAAAAAAAGAAGATAAAAAAGAAGGGTAATGAAATAAAAACGAGACACTGGCACTTCCCCACCTATCTGATACAAAGATAGGCATTTAAGGAATGGGTAGTGGAAATTATTTGAGAGTTATTATGGAAGATATAAATATCTTCAGAAGTTATAGCTAATGAGTGGAATAAAATGACAGTGGAGCTTAAAAATATGGCAGAAATAAAACAGAATGAGATGGTTAAGATGTAATAAGAATTACTTACAAGGGACTGACAAAGGTTAAAGTATTGCAGAATAAGAGGGATCTCTCAGAACAAGAAAAGGTGCAAATGCAGAGAGCTACTGAGAAAACAAGGGAGCATCTGGGTAATATGTGTGAGTTCAGAAAGACTGCTGTTAAGCAACAATATTTGATAACTCCTGAGCACAAAAACTTTTAGCACTAGGGCTTAGGTAACAGAAAGTAGACAGAGTTGTCACCAAACTTAAGGAGCATTTAACAAGAAAAATAGCCAGAGATCCTGTGCAGGTATTAGAGGTATTTTGGAAATTTTATGAACATTTCTATAAAGCAGGGCAATGTGGAAATTAAGAAAGAGCATAAATGATAATATTTATGGAAGACTTAATTATGCCAAGGTTAGTGGTAGATTAGGCATAACAACTAACAGCTAAGATAGGAGATGAGATAAAAATTGTGATGTGTAATCATTTTTAAGGAAAGTCTCCAGAAACAGATGGCATTCCTGTGAAAGTCTGGAAGTTAGGAGGGAAGAGAATGATAAAGATCTGGAACAACTTCAAATAGGCCCATTTCAATTTTAAACCATGACTATGAACTGTTTATGTCTATACTAGCTAAAAGAATAGTAAAGGTGCTACTGCATTGATAGATTTGGCTCTTTGTGGTTTGTGGATCGGACGTAAACATCGGACAATATTAATAGAACAGTTATGATGCAAGGAAGCAAAATATAGGAAAATACTATGGTTGTTAGTGGGTCTTGATGCAGGAAAAGCATTTGACAGAGAAAGCCTGGATTTTATGAGTAAAGCAATGGAAGCATTTGCAGTTCCTGATACAATAATAAGGTTAATTAGGAGGATATATGAAGGATTAGAGGCAAGAATTAAAGTGAGAAGGTTCCTCTCTGATAAGTTTTGTTTGAACAGAGGAACCAAACAGGACCTGATTTTGGATGCACAGCCTCAAGAAGAATAACAACAATTATACAGAATATTATATTTATAAAGTAGTGGAAAGTACTCTAAGAACTAAGTCAAAACAAGAATGGAGAAAAGAGATTTTATCAATAGCAATGACTGCAAGTAGCGATACAGAAAATAGGCAAAAGGGGGCTGGAATTTACTGAGAAAACTGGCAAAGGAACCAAGGTATTGGGAGCAAATAACTAGGGAGAGAAAGGTAAAAGAGTAGGATGAGGCCAATAAGACATCTGGACTGCATGTTAGAGGCTGCCTTTCCTACCAGAGAGTGATATAAGAATATAGGGAATGAGAAAGGGATATGATAATCTGATTTGAAAGACCTGCTCTGATAGGGTTTTTCAATGAATCTAGAACAGAAAGGTACTGTTAAAAAGAGATAATCAGTATGACATATAAAAAAATGCATGAAAGCTACAAGAATCAATCAGAGGAAGTTCAAAAAGATTGGGAAGAGAACAATGGAAAAGCAAATTACAAGAGTACAATGGGAGGACATATGTACAGCTCCTATGTATGCAACAAAGTCCAAAAAGGTTTAAGATCTTTGCTTGTAAGTGCTAGCATAGGTATTTTTATGCTCAAGCAATCCCCAAAAAACTTTTCCTCTGGCAGATATCAAATGTTAGAGGTAGGTTGAGGAAAAAAGAGAAAACTGGGAACTTGTGTTTTGGGGTGCACTGAATTGGCAGATTTTTAAAAATTCTCTACAGAGTACTCTGTCAGTAATACTGGTGGAGGAAATGGCTGTAACTTAGGAAATTAGTCTTTTGAGCTGTGTCACGGGATCTAAATCGCCTAGACATACTAAGGCCTTCTAAGTTTCAGTCTGCTGGCTGCCAAGAAAAGGCAATTAATACACATGGAAATGAAAGTCTAAACCAACTTGATCTAAAATATTGAATTTTACAAAAGAGATAAATGAAATAGAAGAGGGATCTTTATAAAAGGGAAGGAGCACATTACATAGAAATAAATGAAAATTGTGGGAACAATTCATGCAGAATAATGTTCAGGAGGAGAAGTGAGGTTGAAGGGAAGGCAGAATCCAGCAATTTATGTAATGTTGGACTGATGACAGTTTCAAAGAAGAAAAAGATGCGATGTATAATGTATGTAAATGGAAAAAATTTTTAAAGAGGGTTGTATTCTTTTCTGTTAATGTATGTTTGCCTAGGTCTTAAGTAATAAGTTAATAAAGGTGTTACAAAAAAAGAAACTATGAGTGCATCCAAATGAAGAAGTGTTATAACAATTTGTTCCTTCTGTTAACTAGATCTATGTTCCAGTAGTCTATATTTTTAGAATTAAAAATGGTACATGCACCTGCTACCCACACACAGTAAAGATAGATGACCTGAACAAGTTACAAATGGCCATTGTAAACAAACATGCCA
>NC_056737.1:291885888-291888388 GCF_019279795.1 Protopterus annectens
GTTTTGACATACCTCTACAAATAGGGCAGAAGAAGTGAAACAATATGGGTTAGATCCCCTAACAAAAACAGTAAAAACACCTAAAGGGACCTAGAACCTACCCATTGTTAGGAGACTTAGAAGGGTGTCAGACACAAACAAAAGAAAAAAAAGACTATTAGTCTTGAAGCAGAAACGACATTTAGAAACGATAAGGTACCTCCTTTGATATCTCAACCTACAGTTTTAGGAAGGGAGCCAACATGAGAATATACCTACAGATAAGCCTCCAACTTTGAAAAAAAATGAGAGGACAAATATTACACAAGTGTTGAACTGTAGAAACTAAAATAATATTGCAGAAAGCTATAGAGGTACCAAAACTGGGTTGAAGACAAAGGAATGACTACATACTGTTTAAGAGGTATGTTAGCTTACCCCATCACAAGGCAATACATAGGAACTGGAATAGTACAATAAAAGAACTTGCCCACTAAGTTGCAGTATGCTGTGATACAGCAGCCTGCAAGAACAGAATCTGTAGAAGCAGCTTTCTCAGACAGAGCAGCCTGCAAAACCAAACAAAATTGCAGAAGTTAAAGTCCTGCATCCTAAAACATTACAAACTTCTTGGAAAACAGCATGCAAAAGTAAAGCCAGAAAAAGTAACATACTCACATATTAAACCAGTACAGCTTAAAAGTATTACAAAATAAAGGGTGGACAGGCAGCAATACCTTGGAAATGTTTTAAGGTAGAAGTGAATAGCATAATTAAAGAAAAAGAAGCACTTAACTGAGAGAACATATAATAATGGAGTAATCTTAAGAATCAAACAATATGCCCACTCTGGACAGAATTCTGATCTTTCTGTTAAGTTAATGAAAAAAGCCTCAGAAGGGAAGAAATCCAGGAACTTGATTGAGGAAATTACCAGTAAAACATGTTGCATTAATGTAGTTAAGGATGTACGTATGACTGACCTGAATTCTAAACTCACTTTCATAAGCAGAGAACAGAAAAATCAAGACTCTAAACAATGGGTTAGTATATAAGTAAAGAAACAGGAACAAGTTAAGATTAAATGCATTTTGGGATACCTTTTCCAGAGGACTATAAATAAAAAGTAAGAATGCATTATTGTTTAACACTCAGGTAAAAGGAAAGCAACTTAATTAAGAAAAAGATAATGACAGAGTGGTGTTCGTTCACCCTGAAACAGAGGGAAACCTACAGAGTGCAAAAAAAGGAAGACAGTAGTTTATACTGAGAGACAGGATAACTGTAAATGCAACCGTAGTTGAAATTCCTGTTGAGCTAAAATACAGAAGCTCTAGGCATGGCAGAGAGGGTGACATGCATCACATTTGTAAACAATGGTAACTAGAGCTAAAACACAAGTGTTTTAAGCAAAAAGAAAAAAATTGTGTATATCAGGTTCATAAACACATAACTGGTGGAAAATAAATAAGGCAGGGGTTAAGACAAAGTCAGAAGTTGTTTGTGGTTAGCAAAAATAATTCAGTCTTTTATCAGAAGCTTGCATTAATGAATAAGCAATGGGAACCCAAATTTGTAACTGATGCAGTGTAGCAAATGAAGATGAACTAATACAAAATTATAAAGTGAAAAATCAGTACAACACAGAAACATACACACAGATGTACAAAGTATAATAGTGTGTAAACAAAAAAGAAGTAAATGAAAACGAAAGGCATGTGAGTGAGGGCCATCAGTACAAAGCAAATGCAAAAAGTGAGAAAAGCAGGAGAATGCAGTGTTCTAAGCTTATTAGTGTAAAGCACAGAAAGCAATTTGAAGTTAGGCTCAAAGCAGAAAGAATCTGTAAACCAAGATAAAAGGAATCCTACATTAACTTGACTTAGCCATAAGCCACAATATTTTTAAAAATGAAAATGACTTGTTCAATCAGGGAAGTATATTCTTCATCACAACAAATCAGACTCAGAAGGACAAGAAACAAGAACTGAGGAATTCAAAGTGCCAATTTTATTATGTAGTAGATGAAAACTGAAACTTCTACATGATGCACAGGTTAACATGAAGGGTGCAGAAACTTTAGACAGTGTGGATGAATTAGTTGGACAGAATGGCATCTGTACAATCAAACAAGAAATTGTCAAGGAGTAGCTGCTATGATGCCTGTGTCAAAGTTAAAAATGCTGACGGGGAACAAGAGCCATGTGTTTTAAAGTATGTAAGCAAGAACAAAGACAAAAATTCTGTGAATGTAATAAAAGGCAATTTTACGGAATAATGTCAAATAATGGCTTGCCTTTCTGAATGGAGATACTCATCAACCATTTAATGAATTTGCTGACAACAGTTGATAGTGAGAATAATGCAGACGTTTGTGAGCAAATATCTTTTAGAAAGAACCAAATGTTGAAGTTAGTAAAAACTATCCAAAAATTCAGCATTCCAACAAGTATTTAAAAATAAATTAATTAATTAATAAAAAAAAAAACAAAAAAAAAAGATGGCACAGTGGTGCTGAGGT
>NC_056737.1:291890888-291903388 GCF_019279795.1 Protopterus annectens
TGCCAGCACAACTGCATACAGAAACAAATAAAAAACAAACCATATTACACTTCCAAATATAAGCAGGGGGCAAGCTACCCTGCACCCCTAACACCCCCTGCTACTTAACTATATCAACTTCGAGATAACACTACACTGAACAAAATGGCAAACATACTATTCCGCACTCCTGTTTTAATTGTAAATAACTATCCTCAACCTTCCCTTAGAAACACTACTTCACTGTTAAAACATTACAAATTACTATATATTTCTCCGATACTTACAGGAGTTTCATAGGTAACCTCAGTCATGTTCCCTTCTTACTTGCTATACTACGACAAAACACATATTAGTATAGTGTAGTATATATATATATATATATATATATAATAAATATAAAACGGAAGAAAATGGGAAAAAGTACAAAAGCAGTAAAAACACACCAATTCCCCGTAATACAGGAACCAATGAAGGCAGTCCCACGGTACTATAGTTCAAACAATTCTCTAGCAAGACTCTGCAGTCCGTAAAAGTGAAAACTAATTTATTGAACAAACCAAGTAAAACATAACATCAAGGATTAAGCGCTTTCATTTCCTAAGCCAGAAACTTCATCAGAAAAAATACTGTTACTCTACGAAGTCTTTTATACATCCTAGTATTGGTTAATTGGATACATTAAATACAATTAAAAGTTCACTTAAGGTTTCACTTAATGAATTTAAAGGAATAGACAATGAAATGGATGTGGTTACAAGGCATATAAATATATAAATACAAAATAACTTGTCAGTCTATACAAGTAAAATGACTTACAAACTTAGTGTACATATATAAAAAGTGCAAAAATTCATCACTAATAACCTTTTGATTAAATTCATGTAAATATGCTTGTATAAGTATATAAAAATGAATAAATAAATGTATAAATTAAAAATGTATGTGTTTTGTCAACACTTTTGCACATGGTTAAAAACAATTGTTAAAACCAATTTTGAAAAGCAGTTTCCAAAAGACAGTTTACATACAAACAGTTTTCAAAAAACTTTGGTAAAAACTTCTGTTAAATTGTACATAAAAACAATTAATAGTAAATGAGTAAATAGTGTTTAAGTGGTGAAAGCACAAGGAATAATAGTAATGATAATATTACAGAAATAATGGTAATAATAGTAAAATGAATAAGTAATAAAGTTGGTTCATAGATTCTATTTGTATTTATTTTTGTTCTTGCTTTTGTTTTGTATTTTTGCCCTATTAGCCCTTGATTTTAGGGCTGGCAGAAGTGACACATGGTCATTCATCCCTGGAGGTGTGTTGGAATCCAGGCGTAATTGCCAAATTAGTTCTCTGTAACTAAGTTGGTTGTCCCAATCCCCCCCCTCTACTATTCCTAGGTATCATTTCCAATATCCAAAACTTAAAATTAGCTCCTGAACAGGTTAGCGTATGTCTATATAAAGCATTTGTTTCCTTTTTCCTATTTACGTCATACATATGCTCATATATTCTTTGTCGTAGATGTCTCTCTGTCTTACCCACATAATATCCCCAGCATGAGGTACAGTAAACCAAATATACTACCCCACTAGTACAGCAGGCAAAGTATTGTTTACCCTTAAAGGTTATAGGGATAGAAGGTAGTGTTAATTCCTCTATGTTTGCAATAAATGTACATTGAGAACATCTCCCACAACGAAAAATACCCTTTTTCTTTTTGCCATTATCCTGCTTGTTCCTTTCAAACAAAGTTTTGAGGTTAGGACCCCTCCTAAAACTGTAACTTATTTGTCTATTAAATATTTCTAACCTGTTGGGCATAGTCTTAAAGATGTCCCATGTCTTATTTATAAGTTTTCTTACTGAATTGGTATTAACATTATATGTCATGACAAGGAAGGGGGTGTTTTGGGATATATTCTTGTTGGAGGTGTTGTGCCCAGTAGTGTCCAAAGTATTATCTAAAGGATTCTTATCTGTGTTAGCCTCCATATTTAACAAAGATACATATCTTTTCCCCCACCCCTTTGTCACCTCTTCCTTTAAGGGAGCAATAATGGAATCTGGATAGCCTCTCTCCGAAAATAGTTTATGCACGTATTGCCTTTCACTGATAAAATCTGGATAATTGGAAGTCATTCTGGCCACCCTAACCATTTGTCCTTTAATAATATTTTTCTTTTGTATTGGAGGGTGGTTACTAGAGTAATGGAGGTAAGAATTGGAAAAGCACGCCTTTCTAAATATTCTTGATACATTTTTCCTATCAGCGTTGTCTTTTGAAATAGTTACATCCAAGAAATGTGTCTCTTCCATGTCATATTCATGGGTAAACTTTCTGTATATCGTCTTGTGACCCCTTCCATATTATTAAAGTATTCCATAACTTTCTGTGTATCGTCTTGTGACCCCTTCCATATTATTAGTATGTCATCCAAAAAACGAAAATACTTAACTATGTTCTCCATGAGGGGGGAACTGAAAACAAAGTGCTGTTCCCAATAAAGCATAACTGTATTGGCGAAAATGGGGGCACATGCTGCCCCCATTGCAACACCATCTAGTTGATGAAAAATGTCTCCTTGGAAGTAAATAAAGTTGTTCTTAAGAACTAGTTCAGTGTTTTCAACACCAACCTAAACTCGTTGTCGTTCAAAAATTTTAATTCAGTGAACATAGCTTCAAACCATTCAAGACCTGTGTTATGCGGAATCACAGAAAATAAATCCTTAACGTCAATGGTTAAAAATGAGTAAATGAAAAGCTAATTGGTTTATTTTACTAAGTAAATCCCATGAATCAATTAAAATGTGAGGGTATAGTTTGTAAAAAGGCTTTAACTTGGTATCCACATAAATGGCTAAGGGTTGGGTTTTTGAACCATCAGATGTCACAATATACATATACATATATACATATATACATAAATATATAAACAAACACATATCTGTAGGCATGTATATAGATAGATACAGATATATCTGTATCTATCTATATAGATACATATATATATATATATATATATATATATATATATATCTATATATATATATATACACATATATATATATATATATATATATATATATATATATATATATATATATATGGATTCACTTTAGAGCACTGAAAGCTCATAACACTGAAATTCAAAACACTGTTACCAAAATCTTGAAAATTCAAAACAGTGAAAACTCAAAACATTGAATCCCAAAGAACATCAGGTACTACATGGAGAGCAAGGAGGTTAGTTATATGATTTTGATGCTACTTTGCCTGTTCATCTTTACATTGGGAATTTAATGTAGCGGTGAGTTTCACCACAATGTATTGTATTATGCGAGCTTATGATGCACTTTTCAGTTTTTCCCCCCTTTTCTTCACTGTGATGTGATTAAGGAGTTGGTATATATAATTCTGGAGGGGTCTAAGGGACTTGCCCCCTTGCAAAAATATATTTTTTGTGTGTGTTGTTTTTTCAGTTCACCATTTTCTGCATGCAGTTTGTAATGTACTGTGTGCTGAAAAACAGTGCTTTGCATTTGTTTATGTGAACCGAGAGCAAGCAGACAGAGGAAGATGGTAGGCAAAAAGTCACCTTTAGCTGGGTCTATATTAGGACATCGAAGTTTCAAAATTACGAATGTTCTAATATCGAACCCTATTCAGCGAAAGCTGAAAATATCGAAGCAACAGAAAACCAATTTTTTTCCTAGGGAAAGAATTTGGTTGTCTGTTTCTGTTGCTTTGGTATTTTTAGCACTGTGGTGAAAAGTTACAGGTCGGGTTCAGCTAAGTGTGAGATTGAGTGCGGGTTAGGTTAGTTAGGGTTTGGGTGCAGGTTAGGTATGTGTGCGATTGTGTGGATGTGAGGGTTAGGGCGGGTTAGGTGAGTTAGGGTTAGGGCGCGGGTTAGGTATGTGTGCGATTGTGTGGACATGAGGGTTAGGGTTAGGGCGCAGGTCAGGTAAGTGTGCAATTGTGTGGACGTGATGGTTAGGGTGGGGTAGGTGAGTTAGGGTTACGGCGCAGGTGAGGTGAGTGTGCGATAGTGATGGACCTTAGGGTTAGGGTTTGGATTAAGGTAAGTGGATAGTTAGTGGTGTGTGTATAGTTTAGTGTAGGGTTAGGTGTAAGATTTTAGGTGTATGTGTGTGGATTGCTGTTTGTTTGGTGTGCTTGTGTTGTGTGTATGTGTTTTGGAACAGCAAATTTTTTCCCTAGGAAAAAATTCACTGTTCTGTATGTTCGATGTTTTCAGCTTTCGCTGAATAGGGTTTGATATTAGAACATTCAAAGTTTTGAAACTTCAATGTTCTAATATAGACCCCTTTAGCTGTGGACCCCCCTATGTGCAATTACTCCCCCCAGTGAGTAATGCAAACAAGCTGAAATGCCCCAGTACAGGCAAAGAATACCACAGCAGGTCACATGGAATCTGCAACACAGAATCCATTGTCTACAGGGCCAGATGCAAGAAATGTAAACAAAACGTATGTACTTAACATAACAACAGATCCGTGTTGGCTCATTTTCAGCTGGTTCAACATTTGGTTTGTTGGATCTGACCCAAATACATTCTCCTAGAACTTTGAATCTGAGGCTCTAACTCCTCCCTTAACCACAATTCAAAACTTATACCTAATTTACCTCAAATTGAGTTTGGTGACCCTTACTAACCATACAGAAAATAACTTGAGAAGTATAAAAATCCGTATAGAATAAAGCTGCCAGCTTACCAAGTATGCCAATATGGCAGCTGTCACCTAAAACAGACAGGGTCAAAATCTACATTTTCGAGCCCATCTCCACTTGCCCCCAAACAGCTTGGCTTGTATAAATGTAACTGCACTTGCCTGATAATAGTCATGTATACAAGCCACAAGCAAAAACGAACCAGCAGAAATGTTCTCCACTTTATCAAAACTAGCATCCGCTGTGAAAAACAAGCAAAGCTTTCAAGTTACCTCTTCTTCAGTACTGTAATAACATCTTAAAACACACCCATTTTAAATAAAAAACATCACATATATGACACAGCCAACCAATAAAAAATATCAATCAACTACAGTTAAAATGAGTGCAGCATCAAATACTTTTTAAATAAAACCGGTTCCAAACTAACTGCATTATTTATCCAGGGGGTGCATCAGCTTTCAATCTCAAAATCCAAGAGTATTCTATATTATCTAGTGCATTATTTATGTCATCCCCCCTAATATTTTTATGTACTACTTTAATGACTCTATACCTAAGTAAGTGGTTTGGGCCACTATCTGCAACATGCTTTGCAAGTGCATTAGTTAGAATACTCCTTCTGATCTCTGACTTATGCTGTATGATACGTTCCTTCAATTTATGATTACATTTACCCACATAGAAGAAAGTACATTGTGTGCATGTATCTAGTTGGCTGTGTCATATGATATCTGATGTTTTTAATTTAAAATGTGCGTTTTAAGATGTTATTATAGCACCGAAGAAGGGGTAACCTGAAAGCTTTGCTTATTTTTCAAAGTGGATGCTTGTTTTAATAAAGTAGAGAATGTTTCTGCTGGTTCACTTTTGCTTGTGGCTTGTGGGACTTTTATCGGACACAGTTCATCACAGTGGTATTATTTTGTTTTGTTTTATTAACAGTCATGTATACACCAGAAGTATATAGATGGCAATTTGGAAGAGGGAAGGAGGGAGGGATGCTGAACCTGACAAAAATGAGACAGCATGGATCTACTGTTATGGCAAGTACATAACTTTCATATCTAATGGTGACTATTTTTGCCTGACTCAACATCTGGGACAGAGTCCCAAGCTGCCTTAAAGGACCTGTGTGGTATCAAGGAAGGACATTCCTAAGAATGGTAGAACCAGAGGATGCATGAGCTCTGGACTGCACATCTAGTTTGTGATAAGATATAAATGTATCAACTGTTGAACAAGTTGCTGCTGTACAAATGTCATCAATAGGACTCTTTTCATGAATGCTGTAGAGGTAGCATTGCACTAATGAAATGAGCTTTCGATTCTGAATGCAGAGCCAAACCTAAAGTTTTACTGTAAAAAATAAATACAGTCTGAAAGCCACTTAGAAAAATGCAACTTTTGACACATGATTTCCCAATTCTGCTTTGGAAAGAGACAAACAGTTGATCTGACTTTCTAATATCTGTAGTATGATGTAAGGGAAATCTGAGTTGTTTGTGAACATCTAGACCATGAAGCATATGTTCGCCTTTGTTACAGAAATTGGGGGAAAAACACAGGCAAATCAATGAAGTGATTCAAATTTGCTTCAAATGACACCTTTGGGAGAAAAGTAGGATTTGTTCTCAATAACACACTGTTTTTGTGGAAAATTAAAAAGGTGGATTACATTAGAGTACTTGTAATTCAGAATTTTGTCTAGCAGATGTAATTGCAATTACAAAAACAGTTTTTCAGGAAAGGTACCTAAGGGTGGTTGATGCTGCTGGTTCAAAGGGTTTCTGAGTTAATAAGTGAAGTAAGACTGTGACAACCACTGGGGAAACTGGGCCAAATTGGAAGCCTCAGCAAAAAAGCTCAGTTGAGGAAAGCTTTAGATTTTCTAAGAGAAGCAATGGTAGCATCATTATTACCTATGTGAAAATTTGAAACAGCAGCCATTTGAACTTTGATGGGAGAAAAAGTAGATCCTTGGTGAAAAAGTTCTGAAAGAAATTTGAGTACCAATGGGGTACAAAAGGGGTCCAGTCCCTTTGATAAGGCCCAGATTAAAGAAAAAAGAAAAAAAAATAGTGGAGAAGATTTTCTATTTTTGTATGAATGCTTCTGAGAAGTAGAAATTATAAGAACTACTGAAAAAAGCAGCGTGGCATCTCTGGCTATCATAAAAATTGGTGAAACGATGCAGTTAATTTTAGGGCTTGTAGATCTGGCAGAGTCATCCCAGATGGGTGACTTGGAAAGTTCAGACTAGGATCCAGCACCCAGGTCGGGTGAACCAAATGAGGCCAAAGGAAGGGGAACCAAACCTGCAAGGGCCAGAACACAGCAATGAGGATCACCTTGGTCTTGCACCTCATGGCTTTCTTAATGAATTTTGTCAGGAGGGGTATTGGTGGGAATGCATAGAGGAGATCTGGGGGTTAAGTGTGGACTAGAGCATCTCTCATTGACTGCTCGTGTGTAGGGATGAGGGCAATGTAACTGCTGCACTTGTTGTTTAGGTACGAGGCAAGGAGGTCACAGCAAGGTTCGCCCCAGCAGCTGAAAATCTCCATTGCCACCATGTGGTTGAGAAACCACTCATGAGACTATAGCATGAACCTGCTCAATTTGTCCACTAGTACATTCGATTTCCCAGGAATGGGCATCACTACCAGAAAATGAGGTGAAAATGTCACCCATTGCTAGACTCACATGGATTCCCAGCAAATTGAATATAATCTTTTCGCCCTTGTTTGTTGATGTACCATACCACTGACATATTATCCGTTTGGATAGATATCACATCATTGCGTAGATGGTCCTGAAAGGCCTGCAATGTTAGGTGGACAACTCTCATTTCCAAATTAAGTTTGGCCTCCACAGGTGACCAAGTACCTTGAACCATCTTCCTCACATCAGAAGGGAAGCATCAATGATTACTGTAGCCTGGGACATTGGTGGAAAAAAAGGGACTCCCCTTCTGTAATTGACAGAGAGGTTGTCCACCACTTTATATAGTCTCTGCACACCTGAGTGAGACAAATTCTGGCATGCAGGGGCTGAAGACTCTGTGACCCCTGGACTGAGTAAACCTAATATAACACTGTCATGTGATATTTTGCCAGTGGAACTAAAGTCAGACCTAACTAAAGGAGAATCAATCTTGCCTGTAGATGAGGATGCTGAAATACCTAAGAGGGTGCAGTCTTAAGGACAGCACTCTTGCTGTTGGGAGTCTGGCAATTTGTCAAACTATGTTGATTTGCCACCCTATGAATTTTACCTGCTGAGTGTGAAGCAGTTGGCTTTTCATATGATTGACTGTTATACTAACCAGCCTGCAAGAAAGTAGTGCTTGATGTTGTAGCAATAGATCCTGGAAGTAGCAGTTATGAGCCAATTATCTAGAAATGAGAATGCTAAGACTTGGATCTCTCGCATTCAGAGATGAGATGCTACAACTACCATAATCTTGTTGAACACCCAGGGAGGGCTGTGATGAGACCAAATAGCAGTGCTCTAAATTGGCAATGACTGGCTCCCAACTGGAAAAAGAGAAATCTTCTGGATTGCCTTTGAATCTTTATACGATAATAGGCATCTTGGAGATCTACAGAGTATATCCAAGGATGGACTGTACCATGACCATGTGGAACGTCATCTGTTTGACAAATTGACTGAGGTGGCTACGATCCCTATCTGCCTGGAATAGACTCTGGATTCCAACTGGTTTGGGGCATCTGTTGGATGACTTTCTTCTAGCAACTATTAAACGTCTGTTGCTGCAAATTTCAACTTATCAGGTGGAATATCAGGAATCTTTAATCTCTTCTTCTGAGGGTATAACAAGGGAATTGTGTAGCCTCTGGTGATTATCTTTAGCACAGAAGTAATGTTTTGCCAGGCTTGTGGGTGAAAGGTTAAACACCTTCTAACTGTCTCCAAAGTGTGGCAGTCAGGTACCCATTCAGGGGCACTGATAGAGTTTCTCGGTGAAAGGACCTCAGAAATCCTGATTCAGTGGTCTGCCTCTAGGGTGACATCCATTTGAGCTTCCACCTCCACTGCCTCAGGCAAGGTCTGTCCCCAGGAATGCTGTGGTGAAAACCATGAGATTTCCTGAACCACATTTTCTTAATACTCCTTTGATTCCTGGGATAGGATCTTTGTGGTGTGTAGAAAAGGATCCATAAAGTAGACAAGGCCTTAACATTCTGCTCACTCCTGGTAGACATATCTTTATTTTTGGATCTGAATAGAGTGGAACGATCAAGGGGGCCATTAATAAAGGATGACTTGAAGATTTCCATGAAATTGCATAGGCACATCCAGGCATGGCAACACATGGTAATGCCTGTGCCAGCTGCTCTTGCTGTAACATCTTCTGTACAGGACAGCAGGTGCATGGCTGCATTAGAAGCAGACTACAACATATACATTTGGATGCCCACTGTTTTTCTGACATCCAATTGCAAGTTATCGGAGAAGGACTTGGAAATCACCTTGAGGAGGTTTTGAAAGGTTGCTGTAGCATATGCCCATTTCCCTTACCTGCCCAATATCCTTGACTGTCTGTTACGGGGATGGATTGAAGAACTCTCCTCAGACAGTTCTTCCTTTGTGGCTGTTGCTACTATTAGAGGTCCAATGATTCCTATCTTTTGGGGCTACTAAAATTTTGTTGTGTTTTTTTGGGGAATTGGTTCTGTAACATCAGTGTCCTTCCATGCCCTCTGTGTCATGAGATCTATCAAAGCATCCTGAGGAGGAAACATCCAGGACACAGTTGAGCCAGACCCAAACACAGATTCATCTGGAGAAGGAGTTTCAGTGGGCCAACCCCCTCGGGGGGGGGGGGTGACAGGGGATCCTTCACCCTCATCCAAGATGTCTCCAAATGTGATGTCTTCCAGGGGGGATCCTTCAAATGCATCCAAATTTGTGTCTTCAGTGACTGACTCAGGAGAGAAGTGTACGTACATGTCTATTTCCTTGGAACATACCTCTGGGGTTCTGGTGAAGACAAGTCAAAATCAGACAGAGAACTCTTGTGTCAAGTAATCTCAAAGCTTATGGGTTCTAATTATCCCTGTTGATCTGAGTGAGAAGCATGAGGATTAGATTACACTGGGTGTCCAGATTGATCCAAGACTTTTTGGCTCAGCCAAAGCCCTTTCCCCAGTTTTGATTCCCAACATCGCATGTGGAACTGAGAAAGTATTCTCTCTGTCAAATGATTCAGGAAGTCTTCCCACACTAATCGAGGTCAGCTCCAAGGAGGACCTTGGACCCAAGCTCTTAAGTGGTGAGGCACTGAAGGGGAGAAGCAGCTTCAAGAATCTCAGAGTCAACTCCACTACCAGTACCCTGACACCTATACTTTAGCTACGGCACTCGTCTCGATCAGACAGCATCAGAGTTGAGACAGTAAGGGACACTGTCAATGCTGAAGTCCCTTGGACTGTCGGATCCAAATGATGTGTTCTGGAAGGGTTTGGATCAATGGGAACCAGTTCTGAATATTGAACTGGTATCGGAGAAAAATATGATGTGCTCAACTGCCCTAAACTTGGACCTCCCCTAGGGAATGGCACCAGGGGGAGGTCAAGTTGTATTTGTGTCTTCAAGAATTTCCTCATCATTCAGTCGATATCCATTTCCATGAGGCCTCCTGAGGATCGGACAGACCTTGACAATGATGCTACAGAAGAGGGCCTGGAAGGATGATTTTCTTGCAAAACCGGTAACTGGATCCAAGAGCTCACAGGCTGCAGAAAAATATACATCTGAAGGGAAAGGAAGGAGTTCAAATCCCAATGACAGGTGAATCCAACTGTCTTAATGATTTGGGTATTGGATCTGACAAAGTAGTTGGATCTGGAGACATTTTCCTCAATATCTTGAGCCTTTTCTGTTCTGGCTTCTTTTCTCTATACCTTTTTTATGAAGACATAATTTTTTCTATGTTTCTCTTTATTCTTATCCTTTTCTGTCTCTTTTCTCTTCCCTTTTCTGAGAGAAGCTGATGGAGGTCTTGATTCAGAAAACACAATTGGAGTAAAAGGCCCTGTCTATGAGGGAATCAAGCCTTTTATAATAATTTTTTCCCGTCCTACCTTGTATAGCTCTGGAACCAAAGGCAGCACAAATTTCACAATTTGCCTGCAGATGAGCAGAAGCTAAACAGTACACAGAGGGAATGAGAACCTTGGGGAGGGATCTTGTGTCCACAGACTGAGCACTTTTTAAAACCTGAAATTTTGTCTGATGTTGACATCAGAAGACCATCAGTAACTCTTGATAAATTACACAGCAATTCAAAAAACACTTGTAGAAAAAAATATCCAAAAATGCTGTTTATTAATTGCACACACAAATACTATGCTATCCTAATTATGTTACTAATACAACTACGGAACTATCAATAAACATGCTCTAAAGGTAAGTATAAGATAAAAGGTAAATCCTTCAAACTACTGGAATATAACTCTGACATTACACTATGCTATCTCATGCTACAAAATCACTTAAAGGGAGGAGCTGAGAAAGAAAATATTAAACATTTTCACATGGTGAATGATTGGCAAGCGCTCTTGAAAAACACATCTGCATAGAACAGTCAGCAAACAAGATCTGAGATAATTTAGGTAGAAGGAGGGAATTGTGGGTGTGGGAGGAGTCAGAACCTCAGATGTGAAGCTCTGGAAGAAGGTGCTGAGGGTGGATCTGATCTGATCCAACAACCGAAATGTTGAACAGGATGAAAACAGACAACATGAGATCATCTTTTATACTGGAAATACCATCAACAAACTTAAATGATAGAACACTCAACATCTCAGAAATCAGAGCACAGATCTTACCTCACAGAACACCTAGACCATGCAAGTTTTTTTTCCACAATCTGGAGAATGTTAACATGGGTACCCTCCAAGGGAACAAAATGACACACTGGACAAAAAAGAATTACACTGGTAAATCAAACTGGAAACATGCAAAAGACTGGGGCTCATCTCATCCTACTCCACCTGCAGTATCTTTAGCCTCAAGAAACTGAACCTCAAGAACTTCTACTGACATTTGCGTGAGGAATACCTTTTAATGCAGAGTGGATAGATGCTTTCAAAAAACTGATCAGCTGGAGTTTACAGCCAAACCACTGTAAACAGAGACAGGGCATAAATGAAGGGAGCCCTACTCATAACCTTTGGACATGGCAGCTCCCTGATTTATTCTGTCTAAATAATTTGTAAAAACAAAATGAAAGCTACAGCAAAGCTAGAACTTCCACTGAGTGACCTCCCAAACCTCTTGTATCAGAGGCACATTTTGTTTTTACTGATTGGTTTTTCAGTGACCTTCTCACTTATTGTTTTAATTTGTTTTTTGGGATATTTTTGCAGTGACCCTAATGATAATGGACATCAGCTGGGTATAACAGCCTTGTGTTTCTTATGCTTAGTCAAACACTCTGCTTGTGCTGTGCTGACGAGGTCATAACAAGGCCAAAATATGCATATCCACAGTTAGTGGGGTTTGGCTTTATTGGCCTGAAATTGTCCATTAAAATGACGAAACAAGTCATGGGCATTCAGAATTGCCAATTAGCTGAAACACCTGATGGTTCATAAGGGTAATTTGCATATATCTCATGTGCCTCTGATACAAGAGGTTTGGGAGGTCACTCAGTGGAAGTACTATCTTTGCTGGAGTTTTCATTTTGTCTGTACTGATTGGTATTTCAGTGACCTTCTCACTTATTGTTTTAATTTGTTGTTTGGGATATTTTTGCAGTGACCTTCATGATAATGGACATCAGCTGGGTATAA